>NW_011967238.1:630488-633823 GCF_000949405.1 Vollenhovia emeryi | reverse complement strand
TCGGCGCGCAGTTTAAAGTCGAAGAATAGACGCGAAGATATCGTCATTAAATTGCGACAAATATTACCACATTGCTGAGACGCCCGCCTAGACTGTAGGGAGGTCCAGGTTCAAACCCTGGCTGAGATAATGTTTTTCGCAATAAATTTCTCTAATCAGAATTTGCCAGTTGTGTCGTTTATTAATTTCCCTACACTGACTATCTACATAAGTCCATGAGATTGATAGAACTTGCAAGTCACGTAAATTTACGTTGAAAATTTCTTCGGTATTAGATATCGTTTAAAAAATCCTGAACTCTTCCTACCATTTCAATAATTTTCTCATTTTCCTGTCCGGATAATGTAATTTAAGACTCTAATGAAAACTTTCGTCTTACTGACCGAGTCAATGCATCGTTAGCTCTTAATTCCGGAATATCGATATCTATGTCACCGTCACGATTCGTTACTCAGGCCGGTATGAGTAGCCTTGAATCCTCGCGCAGGTCCTTGCACCGCTTGATGCATAATGTGCGTCGGGTGGAACTGAATCACGCGCAGAAAATGACTGAAAAAAATTCACCAAGGATTACCCGTTCTGAATCATCTCCGCGAGCATTGTACGTCAATCTCCCTATTTCTCTCTCCCCGCGATAACCACCCTTCGACCGACCAAGATGATAAATGGGCGTGATTCTCAAATGCACTTATGCGAAGCGAAAGAGTAACTACCAAACGTCAAAGTCCGGTACTCGACTTTTACCGATAATTCCTCTTTATTTAAGACAAGTTTTGCACTTTGACGCGCGTCTGCAATAACAGTCTTAAATCCGCGTCGAATAAATATTCGGTGAATTGCTATTATTGAAGTATAATAATTCCCGATAACCAAAATAAAACACGCGATTCTACATATATCACTATACGAGCATTTATTAGCTATTATTATCTGTATTTTATGAAGGCAAACCACAACTGCTCGAACGTTAAAAAAAAGGAACGAACGTACATGCACCTTGTAATATAGCGGTAGAATTAGAGGGTAGGTCGCGGTACTGCACCCTTGCCTTATTATGTAACGCCTCTAGAACGTGACGTTCACGTTTAACGAGGAAACTGAATTCGTTCCGGGTACAAGCGTATCAAAAGCACGTACGTACGTACATACGTGCCTCATCCCTGCTTCGTCGAAGGTGTACGAGGGAGCAGTACGCGGCTCGTTTTTACTGAACCCCTCCCTCCGCGATTGCCCTTCGGCCTTCGGCACACCGCGAATCTGCATGCGGTAATGACTTCCTGCCGTAAAACGGCAAATAATAAAAGTGAACGGCCGAGTTACGAGACGGTATGCGCGTGTAGGTACGTACGCCGGTGCTGTAACGAGAGGCATTCGCGTCCGACCGGGATGCACTATCCGGTGCATCCTGTAGTACGATGCAATTGCCGCGGTATATGTCTCGCGCGATTTGCCCGAAGACGTCCAAGACACGTAATCGCTCGCTCGCTCTGCGGAGGGACATAGTAATTTAAGGAACAGAATACAAAAATACTAATCATATTCAACTGCCAGATGTAAATATCTAATTGTAAGTGCGAAACGTGTAAGCATAAATTACTTATTACTATCGTTTTCATTAAACATAATTGTTAGAATTACTAAATGATATTAAACAAAGCAGTTCGAATCAACGCGTTGGCGATTTTGCAGCGAGGTAAACTCCTAAGAATTTAATCATCAACTCGTTGACGTTGGGTCCGAACAGTTAAATCCGATTTTTTTTCACTACGACGTAACGCACCGTCTGTCAACGTTGCTACCTGCGGAGAGTGCACTCCTCTAGACGCCCGGTACGCCTTGATGATCACTTGCCGCGCCGCATGACGTATCTGCATTAATGCGTTCGAGCGCAGCTGCGTCTCGCTGCGAGATATCCATACGAGAGCGCGGCGAAGGTGAGCGTAAATAATAAGAAGCCCTCGCGATATAAGTTTCTGGTAATTCGGTATTGCCTTAATACGGCTCTTAATCACACGTGTACGCATATGTACCTCATAACAATCGCATGCGTCGGCTGGAAAATATACGATTGCTACTTCAAGCTCCTTCTTGGGCAATCGATTATCAGCGCTTGCGGCTCGATTTTTTTAATTAGGGAACACGAATAAAAAATGAGCTTTAGTTTTCGCTGTCCTGCTCTTATATCGAGAACGTATCTCAATCTTTTCTTATTCATTCTTAAATTAGATCGCATCCTGCTTCCACTTTTCAAAATGTTTATTCTACCGCTTACAAAAATGTGTGTATGCGTACGACGCGGAAATGTATGTAAAAGTACACAGTGTATCGAGCTCAGTTCCGTAGGTTCGCTAAGTCCCAAATGACTGTACGGATCAGTCGCCCCTGCGGCTCGATTCCAGCAGAAAACCCTTCGCGATATCTTGTTTTGTTTTTTCGAGGCGACGTAATAAGCTTCTTCCTCTTCTTTTTTCAATAAAAAGCCGCGGCGGCACTCAAAGCTCTTGAAAATTGTTACGTCGTTTACATACTTCTGCCCACGTGCATGTGTAATTATGCAAATTATACTTCAAGATGTGTACGCGTAGGTAGATACACGCGCGGCAGATATCGACATCAAAGTATGATAAGTTGACTGCACAAAATTAAGGGTCGGGAATTAAGCAATCGAGATTTTTCACCGACGGACGGACTTTGTTCTTGTTTCCAATCAAGTTCGCGATTGTGTTATTTAGAAGTCAGTCTTTATAACGAAATATGCATCCACACCCATAAGTTTATTTCCTCCAACCAGCTCTGAATCGCCTCGCAATAATAAACGCTCTTTCTATTACGAGCGAGAGAAAACTTCAACAATCGAATTTATATGCAAAGTTCCGCGATGTTTTTCTAGACAAGATTTTTCCCTTCCAGTTTACGTTTTCTCTTTCACGTGAGATTTCTTCAATCTTGTCCTGTACCTGCCACACCTTTCGCACGAGACTTTCAGTCGATTTCCTATGTCTTTCATGCCTACGATCTTCTCGACCGAGAGCTACAACTTAGGTAATACAAAAAGGAAATTTCCCACTTTTCCAAACAAAACTGCGCTGTTCGCACATGCGATTTCCTTCCCGAGAAAATGCCTTGCCACGGAAGATAATAATGGCGCGTCGCTCTATCTCCTACTCGGAAGAGGACACATAGATCTCCGAGATAATTTGTAGGTTCTAAGCTGGACGACGGAGTCTATCATGCACCGTGTAATTTGTTTGGGAAATCGCGCAGAAAATGACGGAGCTTCCCTATGCGCGCGTTCAGCATATTCTTTCTCTTTATCTCTCTCTCTCTCTCTCTCT
>NW_011967238.1:615584-630212 GCF_000949405.1 Vollenhovia emeryi | reverse complement strand
CTCTCTCTCTCTCTCTCTCTCTCTCTCTCTCTCTCTCTCTCTCTCTCTCTCTCTCTCTCTCTCTCTCTCTCTCTCTCTCTCTCTCTCTTTCTCCGGAGCCTCAGCGGGTTGCCTACGTTGACGGATGATGAGTTATGTCTCTCTAGAAAAATCAACGAGCTACTAATTATCGCGGCCGGTGAACCGAGCCTACCGCTCGGGCATTTTTTAGCGCCCCGACGCTATGTATACCCTGGCCTTCGTTGATCGTTCAAGGCTGCGGCGCAAGACGATGCACTCGAGTGCATAGTAAGACGTAGCGTCACGAGCACGTGTAACATGATTGACGCGGGAAACATTTTCTCTCGGCTAAAATTAGTTTCTCGCAAAATACGTGCATCAATACGGTTGCTTTCAAAATAGCTACCTTTCGCTACGGTAGCACGTATTAATTATATTGAAATGCGCTAAATTTCCAAATGCATCTCGATATATGTATAATGAAACATATCTTAATTTATAAAATTTATCCCTACCTACAACGCTTATCTTAATTTATAACACAATAATAAAAATGATACGTAGATTCCTGTTTCAACAACAGATATATTAAAATGATAAAAAAATATCCGTTGGACGTATTTTATCTGTAATTCATTTCACAGATTTATATCTTGAGCATGCGACATACAAAGATATATTGCGTTTCACACTACAACGTTAAGAAGTTTTGAGTGTTTCGGAAGTGCGTCGATTAATTCTCGGTTGAGAGAGAGAGAAAGAGAGAGTCACGTTTTGCCTCGGGTTACATGTCACACGTTGAGAATCCACCGGCCGTTAGTACATGTCTATGATAGGAGCCGACGCGGCTTCTGCGGAAACCAAACGTTTACGGCATAGCGCATACATCTGCCTATATTCCGGGATACGCTGCAGGTGCAGCCGCGCGATGCATCATGCGTGACTTTATGGAGAATAAAACTGAAAAATAAGCAGGCTTAGTCGCGGAGCAGTAATCGTGCACGGAAAGACCGGCTAAGGCAAAAAGAACTAAAATTAAAATGTTGCCGTATAAATAATAGGGGCATCTACATTGTTGCAACATTCGCTAAGTTTGCTGCACAAAACGCGTATAGTTGTCTCGACTACTTATCATACCAATGTGGGTATAAAAACCACAGATATAGCTGTCCCAAATATTACTATTTTTAAATTATTGGGGTTGTGCCAACCCTAATTAGACAAGTTAAAGTTGCGAGATGCATCTCGGCCAATTTCAGCCGAATGTATCTCTACTCGAGTCGAAATTTTGGCCCTACGTTGAACCTTTAATTCTATTATATAGTAGAACCTAAAACAGTAAAAGAAGTCGAACTGCAAGTATAAAATTTACTCCTACTTAAAAACTGATAGTGTCGGAAATTTCTATTTTTGTCAATTTAGCATTAAAGTAGGTCCTTTTAAGTGGGAGCTAAAGTAAACTTTTAGAATTAAAGATTCAAGGGAGGAGTAAAAAAATATCATTAAAGTAGGTGGTCTATGCTGGTCTATGTAGATGTAAATTATCCTTAAAAGTGTCAAAATAGTACCAAAATTTCGACTCGGGTATACTTTTGCATTTTTATATTTTTCAAATTTATTTAAAAATAGCAATTTGCTGGAGAAAAACCGACAAGATAATTCGAAGAATGGCTAACTATTACGGATTTTATAAATAAATCTCTGTCCGTTTGTAATTTTAATAGTGATTGAAGGTAGAAATTTGCGTTGAAAACTCTGAGATCGCTAACATTGTGAAATTTTTTGCTGACGCGCGAAAAATTAACAAATTTGTAATCGACTCGAATTCGCGTCCCGCTGTCGGAAGAGTTTCATCCTTTAGCTTCATGTATATTTAAATGACACTTCATGGGGCCACCTGACTCGACGACTGGTCATCAGGCACGACGTGCCGGCCATTCGCTATCTCGAATGCATCATCGTCATCGTATGCTGCAACCAGCCGAGATAACGACGTGGTATTTATGTTCGAGCGGTCGCGAAAGGGACCCAGAATCCGCGGCCGATTATTCCATCCCGACCCTTCGTATTCCGCGCATGCAACTCCTTTCCATGTAGATGCAACGACGCGACGCTCACACGCGCACGAAATCCCGAAAGCCGAATCGATTCCACGAAGAAAGGAGATAATTTCATCATCGAGGAACCGTTGATGTCTTCGTCCAAGAAAAGACGTACGATCGATTCGCTGATCGAAGAATTGTCTTAAAAAGTGATCGTTTTTAGTTAAAGTCTATTCCATAAATAATGTCCGTCTACTTTTTCCTTTATTTAACGCTTCCAATTTCCTTCTTCAACACACATTTCTCAAGTCATCTTGATATCTATGAAGGTGAGAAACGTGCTATTAGATTATACCATAATCGTAGACACACCTCGGACGCAGCTGAGCATTCTTCAACCACCCGCTTCAAACGTCGCGACGGATTCTCCTCAGCGCCCGGTGTTTTCTCCTCTCTAGTCCTCTGGTCAGGATATATACCATATGTTGCCGCGAAGAAGGTTAATGACACTCCTGGCATTGACTTCTGACGTTGCTGCGCGGTCGCTTGGTCGACACAGCGCACACACGACAAACATACGACACGCGGCCAAGTCTTTCAAGCTTTTTGCTCGATAGAGGCAACCCCTTGGAAATTACGTTGATTCGCGGACACAAACGACCGCGCGACTTAGCTGATCCCGCGTGACCGATTTCAGTTTTCGTCTCCAATCACTTGTGCGAATGAAAAAATGTGCGGCTAGAAACAGACTAATCTCTTTGGACGCTCTAGGCTCTTTCAACAGCTCTACAACGTTAATCTTAACGCGAAAAACACGCAAAAATATTATTCTTCACGCTCAATACTTTATGTAATTATACCAAAATTAATTGGAAGTAATTTGAAAAGAAAAGTTTAATTGTAATTCTAATTTTCTTGTACGTATCTTGTACATACATCGAATAGTAAAGTAAACGAATTGTTTGCCACACTATCCTTGCTTATATACATGCACAATGTTTTTATCGTTATCTCGTTTTGAAGAACATAAGGAATACAAATGGTAACAGAAGCGGGAAACGGGCGGAGAACGTGCAAAGAGAGCGCGATGAAACTTGGAAGAAGAAGAGGACGATGACGACGAAGAGGAGGAATCAGATTCAAGGAGAACAACGAGGAGAAGAATGATCCAAGGAGAACAACGCCGAAGAGAGAATGACTCGCGTGGAGCGAAGACGAACGCCTTATGGACGCGGAGAAGAAGATGACTCGCGCGGAGTAAACGAACCAAGAAGAGAACGACGGTCGACGGCGAGGCTCGAGAAACGTCTTCGGCTCCGTTCTGGTGCGGAGGAGCGTCAGGTGACGAGATAGCTTCGGCCCCGGTCGTTGCTTGGAGCGGTGACAAGAAAAGCGGTGAACGCGTTTATTTTAATTGGAGCCCGGTTGTGGCCAGCCGACAATTCCGTCGCAGAGTCCGCGCAAGGACGCGAGTTCCTCTTCTTCTTCCTCCTCCTCTTCTTCCTCTTCGTCCTCTTCTTATCCCCCGTTGGATAACTTAAGATTCGCTGTAAGTGCAGCGGCTGAGACGAATGGCTTCCCCACGTCATCGTCGTCAGCAGACGCCAGAGTTAATGCGTCGCGATAAACGACGAGATTCGGCGGGAACCCCTTTTTCGGGGTTCAACACCGCCACTTTGGCCGTCGTTGGATTGACACGGCGGTGTGCGCAAATATTTGTCGTGTTGCGTGTTGTCGGACGGCGCATTGCACGTTCGGAGTTTTCGAAGTCAACAATTACTCTTGACGGTGAGAAAGAGGCACGTTAAGAAGAAAGTCTCCTTCGAACGTATACAATTTCATTTTATGTACGCAAGCACAATTCACTTTATACTGAAGAGGGGACCGAAGATGTCTATTGAAGTTTTGTAAATTTCGATCTTGATGTTTAACGTCTTGTACATGCGTTAATTTGCATATTATATTTTTGACTCTCACATGCCTTAGTTTAGCCTTTGTTTAACAAGTACAATTTTCGTTCCAACAAGTTCAATCAAATCAAATTAAGTGTATTATTAAAATTTTGTACATTTTAACTATATTCGAGCCTCTAAATTAATTTGAATAAAATGTATGAACTTCCTGGTGAAAAAGCGGAGAAATAAATAACTTTTAACGGCATGTAGGGACTAGTTCGAGACGGTGACAACCGCTTTCACGCGCGATCGATAAATCGCAATTTTGCAGTTGCAGAATTTGCATGTATCGGAGGCGCGAAATCGAAAGTCCATAGCGCGATATTTTCGAGCGAGTTTTCAATCTTCAGGCATATCTATAAGGGACGTGTAACGAAAGCACGAGGCCGTTTAACTAAATTACTGCTGAAAATGGCCAGTGTTACACTGGAGCTTCGGTAATAAAAGTGTCACGAGCTGTTAACAAGAAACGCGCGCGTATTTAATTTTAATTGATGCCGGAGCTCCAAGTCTGTGCGCAAGGACGCGCAATTTTTTCGCCGGTAAAGGATAACTTAAAGATTCAACACGTGTGACGAATAACTCTCGACATCCCCGAGTGAAAAGGTGCCGAGTAATCTGCCCCAGCATCGCGCGCAATTAAACACGCAACTGCCCGCAGATTCCTTCCATCCACTTTGCTGACATCGCAAAATATGTTCCTTGTCTTCGCATTAATATTTTCTTTCGTTAAATAATTATTTGTATCCAAGAATAAAAGAGACGAATACAATGATTATAATTTAACAGACATTTATCAAGAATATGCATCGTCTCATAGTTATGCTTTTCGCTAAATCGACGCGATATATTATTATGTATCATTGTCCCTCGAGATCTCTGCTTTCCGGGGTTAACGAATATTTTCGCAGAAACAACTTATTACCGGCATCTAAACGTATTTATAAGCGGTCGATTAAATCAACGAGTGGACTTTCCTCGCCTTTTTGACGGCGGAGTATCCCTCTCACGTTCTCATCATTAATACAACGTCGCTCGTCACACCGCGACTAGAAAGGCATCTCGACTCGTCGTCACAGCGTCGTCAAAAGCGGCTATTAAAGTGATTACAGCGGTGGGCTATACTCCCGTAAAGCAATTATTACGGGGCTGAATTTACATTTATTCATTGCATTCCCGCAGGACGAGACGCTCATGCCTTAAACATGTTTAGTCGTTAGAATCCGAGACATTATAAGAATGTCAAGTTGGTATAAAAAACGATGCATCTTCGAAAACTTCGGGCTCTTCTTAGCTCGCAAAACCCCGCTAAAAGAAACCCGACAGAATTTACATTGAAGATTGAAGCGATACGGAGATATGCGCGAAAGATGCTGCTAACAGGCGATCGATCTGCGAATAAATCGAAATACTAGGATTGATCGAATCTCACTGTGATCGATGAATCGTCAGCGATGCAACAATAAGCGATGCTATCGGATCATTACATACGTCGAAGTAAGCGAGATACGAAATTGAAATTTATACAATGGCTGTTATTATCTGCAAACAGGTACTAACAACTTGCGCGTTCGATGAGAAACGATGTATTCAAGTATTCGGAGATATCATCAATTACGCTGAATAATTAGTAGCTTTCCGCTGATTGATTTGTATTCCCTCATTTCGTTATTCACGATGTTTATCAAGTGATTATATCGCATTTACCTTATTTCTATTTCTGTTATCAATTGTTTAATTATTACATTTTTATTCACTCTATTCTCTTAGTGATCTTACTCAAACGATGCGAGTGTTAATTAATTTTTCTCTTCGCAAAAGAAGCACAAAGAAATTTTATGATTAAACATATATCTGCATTTAACTGAATAGTTTAATGAATAAGTGTATGAGTAATTTTTACTATATGTAAAAAATATCGTTGAAAAGGGAGAATATTAATTGCGTATAGCTCACGTCGCAATCTATAATAAAGAATTCTTATCTCTCTTGTTACCGGAATATGTGACTGAAATTATAACCGAGAGAAAGGCTCTCTTACATCTCTTCCAATTACAATTACATCCTTACATTCTGTTTGTACAAAAGTGCAAGGAGCTCTACAAAATAAAGATATAAACTGTGTCACGTTTCCGTCTCTATATCTCCGCATCGCGATCGCGCACACGTGGTGCACGTCCAAGTGCATCGGCCAGGCGCCTGAATCTACGGGCGGCATCGCGGCTCGTCTCTCCGTACTTGGACGAGGGTTATATTGCGTTTACGTGTTACCTCTCGTCCCTCTCACCGGCCGCGCGCATCCGCATTTATCGCCGATTTTTCCGGGAGATTCTGCCGTGTCTAGGCGATCTCGTAGCCGCGGCTCGCAGGACGCTGCCGTGGCACGGCGCACCATGAGGGTGCCGGTAAGTCACGAGAAGCCTATGGGGAACCGCGACGCCACGGCGGAGAGCACCGGTGTATGCGGGTCGTGCGAAAGTCGGGCTCGATTTGTCGATGCACGACTCACGATCGCGCGAAATGCGCGCAGCACACGAGGAGCAAGGTTGACCGTAAGGATGTGCATCCAAGTGCATCGCTGTGCACTCGCTGCGCCAGCTCGAGGAGCCGGGGCTCTTTCCGGCCCACTGGTTGCAATTGGTACCCCGTTTAGTATGCATTGTGCATTCATTATGCAGCGCGTGTCTGGTTACAACGTTAATAAGAAAAGTAAAGAGCTTGTCTACTTGTTTTCAACGCTCTTGAAATTGAGAGTATGCGAGCGGTTCAAGAAAAAATTGAGAACACACCGAGACAGTAATCCTTTCATCATCTTTCTCTTGTCAATTTCGGGTGCCGAGAGAGAACACAATTTATATCCCACAAAGATTTCTACTTCTACACGGAAAAGAAATAATGTATCAACAAGATCAGTGTAATCGATATGAAATCGTTGAAACAATATTATATCAATATTAACGAATGAAAAACATCAGATAGTTGTCTTAATAATCTGGATATTGGTTCAATGCTCAAAATTAAAATCCATAGCAAATACAATTGAGCGAATTATGTTTGTGGCAGCCCGTAACGTTAACGTTTAATTCAAGCAATTTAACTCTTTTTCATTCATTTTTTCCGTGTATACTCTGTTCAATTATTATTATAATCTCTGTCTTGGTATTTGTCTTCTCTCTGAGATATCTTGAATTTTTCTAAACCTGAATTCAGTAAAAAAATATATTTCATGCCGCATACGAATATATCGTTGTTTATTCGCCCCTCTTTTATTCCTCTCATTACTTCAGCTGCCCGATTTCACTGATACTTGATTAGAAGGTATTTTGTATCGCTGGTCATGTACGCGAGTAAATTACGGGAGGTACAAGAAGCGGCTGCCAGATTCCGATCGTGCGAAAATCGATGGATGGCCTTCAATCGGTTCGTTACACCGGCAGACGCTGCAAGACAAAATGCAGCCGGACGCGTTGTCACCGGTCGGCGTATCTAAAAGTGCATCGCACTCGTTCATCGTGTACGATGTAATGCGGGTTGTAATAAATAGTGAAAGGTTAAATGGATCGTTCTTGCGTCGTGAAAAAAACGCGCATGTTGCATATGTCATTTTTAATTTGATATGTAAGTTGTTGCTTTGATAGCGTCTCTCATTTCAAAATGTTATAAAAATATTAATCATCTCTTATATACATACGAAATATCCAATAGAATTGTAGTACATTATTAAGTATATTAATATCGAATTAAATTTGAAAATGTTATTAAATTTTATCGAAACTTCTACAATCGTATACAAATTGATTTAAATTACTACTTTTGAATTAAATTAACGTAACATTATACTTTCGTACGTATTATACTAAAAATTTCAATACCACGAGTTTTCATTGCAATTAATTTCATACATTGTTCTTATACCTCCCCACGTTAATACCACATAAATGGCGTACCTCCGTCATTAATTTCTACTTTTCGGAAAATTACGAGCGCGATAAAACGAGCAGCAGATCTGTGTCGTGCAGGATATTCACGTATGCAGCTCATATGCGTCGAGTTCACGTGCGTTGCGTTACGTGCAAATTCCGTCATAAAGACGTGAGACATCCTTTCCGGAAGAAAGTTTCCACCGACACGCGCTTTCGACGCACAATACGATTGCATGTGGCAATCGTATGCAGAAATCTAATGCAGATGTGGACACGGTGCATCCGTGGTGCGACAACGCATTATCGCTGAGCGTGCAACAACGGCAATCCGGTGAAAGTCGCGGAGGAGCTTTAATGGTCAAGGAAATTGCGTGTTACCGGTGTAACCCAGCGAGTGTCGCGCTAGGATAATGCCCGGAGAAATTCGCGGGACACAATAATCGTCAACACTATTCAGAACATGAATTTCCTTCGTTACGCAAGTTACGCGATTATAGTAATCGCGTGAAATACTCTCGATCACGCGCTTTGACGATTGATATTAGCTCTTCGCCATAAACCGCAACGTCGATTTTCAATTTTTATTTATCTTTCTATCGTCCCTCTGTCTAACGTCAAACGAAAGTTGTGCGAAGTTTAATCGTAGTTTTCCATGACCATTTAATTTTCAAGTCAACGACAGTACAATTTCCTCAACGATGTTCGCAAATTGGTCCCGTCTCACGTACGCTCGTCTAATACGAAGGCCTAAGAGCCTAATATGCTTAACGAGATTGAAAGAAAGGATCGTTGTTATAATAGTCTATCGTCATCGGGAATGATAGCGCGATTTCCCAAGCGATCGATCGTTACTTCACAAGACGACCCAGGGGGGCGTCGACGAAAGTCCTTCGTCATTAAGAATTGACTTGGGCGATTAAAGGAAGAGGATAATGTCTATCCGCGCGGCCGTGGAAAGCGATCTCCCTTTGCGACACTCCAAGTTACGAGACGCTTAATTATGAACGTTGGCTACGCTTAGTCTCGTTGCCCAATGACGAGATAACTCGGTTACGAACGATGTTACGCGACAGCCACGAAATTGTCGAAATCAGATCCAAGGCTGTTGCATTTTCACCTGTGTCAGCAAGAAAAAGAATCGGGACTTGACAATTTGTAACAATGCTTGCCGTTGCGTCTAATTAGATGACGACCGAGATCTCAAAGCGGTGACGTACGAAGACGTCGAAATAAGTGCTGAGAAGGAAGAACATGTCACCGGTTTGTATGCTGACGTGTGTAACGAAGAATATGATTGATTGTCAGAATTGCGAAAAGACTTCCCGATCTATTTTCGTATCGCGATATAATATGACTTCCGCCCGTCACAAAAATTTCCCCGAGCTAAATAAAACGTAGTTTCACTTATTGCACGGTAAATATTAATACTGCGCGGAGCAGATGTACGTACTGACGCATTGTTAAAAACGCTAGTAATATTGACAATACAATGGCAATGTAATAAAAGGAAATTTTAGCCACAAAAATTAATTCCGATGATTCGTTAGCTGCAAGTTAGCTGCGAGAATAAGGACGAAAACAAGATAATAAGACCAAGAGCAGCGTGACGAGACCAATTATACGTAATGGATGCAAAAAGGATCAATTAACCTGGGCGATTTACCTAGAATTTTTAAAAGAAACTTGTTCTCGCAATACGCGGAAAGCTGCGGAATGATGCTACGTCACGCGTTTTGAAAGGATCTACTGTAGCTATACTTAAAACCTGAGACGTGGTCGGTAGTTAAAGACATGTCAAAACCTGGACAGTGAAATTTTTACATTGCTTTTTTCTGCTGTGATAAGTTACTGCTATATTCCATAAATTAATAAAAAAATTCTATCAGGATTGTAAAGATAAAAGGCGTTACGATTCTTTTCATTTTACCGTGGCGATCTAATTGCGGTTCATACTACTTAATTTATCCCACCCGTAAAATATGATAAAATCTATAATTCCTAAATCACATATATCGCAATAATTATTTTCTACCTGTTCTTGCGAGAAAAAAATCTGATAATTTATAGAAACGATGGTAAATTTTCGTGTTAATTTTGTTGTTTAACTGGCTCACTGCTATACAGTAGTAGCCCGAGTATTAATTCGAGTGCATCCACTCGAAGCGCTCGAGAAGGAGCTTAGCGCGAGCGAGCGCAAATCTATCATACCGGATTTCTGGCGATCCTCGATCTTCTCACGCTCTCGGCGCCGCACGCAACATCCGGTCAACGTACCTGCAAAGGAAAAAAAGAGATACTTTAATTAGAGCGAGGCGATTCATGAGCGCAATCACGTATCGTCGTCCGCGTCGTCGTCGTTGTAGTCTCGCGCCACGCCAGGAAAGAAATCGTGAAACCATGTTAGTGTGTTAGGGACAGTGATTTTGCGGCTAAGGGAACGCGATCAGCGTATTCTCTCGCAGAATCGGCCGAGCAAGTACTGACCGTCGCACGCCAGATGAAGTCGCTACTTAATGTACCGCGGGAAACGCGCGCGCATCATGAATTTATGATGCACGCGTACTCTCGGGGCCATTACGCCAGCCTAAAGTTCTTCTTATTACCAGAGGCAATCTGGCCGGATTGATAAGACCCTCTGATCTGGATTTCCCTCTTTTTTCTTTCGTTCGCGATCCACTGTACACAGCAATCCGTCTGTGCATCTTTTTCGACGGGCTTTAATGGCCCGTTTGAGAGGTTCTCGCGGTCGCTTTTGCTCGCCAAGTGTATAATGCATGCGTTATCTAATGCGCCGCCTCGTTGCCCCCGGACTTCTTTGTCCGGGTAGGAAATTGTGTCGTGTAATTGAAGCGATTATATGGAAACGAACGTGACAGCTACGGCAGAGCCAATCGACTTGGCAAAGTTTTTATCAGTCTTCAAGGGTACAGCGATGTACTTTAAAACAATCGCGTTTATCGTCAGAAACTAAGAATCCGAGGCACTGCGTGAAGATCATCATCAACTTCTCATCAGACAATTAAATATTGTTTAAAAAGATAAGATCGTTCCAAGCATCCTTAAGATAATTTCAACTTCCTTAAAAGAAAAATGATTTCTAATCCTAACAGAGAAAACTTGAAAATGCAAATGTATGACGCAAGAGACTCGCGTTTCTCACTGGGGAAAGTGCCCACGGCTGTTGTGAGAATCGAGCCCTTCGAGTACGTCGCTGATGATGCATTCGCGTGAGCGGCAGCACACAGAATGCCAGATGCATCCTTCGTCAGCAGCCCGGTGCATCGCTTACTAATCATGCAAATTCCAACGACGCGAGTACCGCCAATGTCGGATCGTACCTTAGAGAAAGCCACGTCGGCCGCGCAGTGTCGACATTCCCAGAGAGAACCAAGAATTCTCCTCCGAGATTAGTGACCCTTTAACCCTTTTACGATTGATATAACAATACGACGGGAAAGAAGTGCGGGTAATTCTATTTAAATGCTCTTAATAGATACAAAGCAAAACGGAGATAATTTTTCCGAACAAATAACAACCTAATGTTCTTATTTGAAAAGCAGAAAATTACAATTTTCAGATTATCACTTCGTCATTAGTACTTGATTCAACATAGAGAAAGGTCAATTTCTCTAATTATAATTTGCTAGTTGTGTTGTTTATTAATCTTCCTACATTGGTTAATTATTTACTGGCGACAATAAGTCTTTATTCTTGTTATAAAGAAAGGCATCTATAAAAACTCAGGAATTAATTTTTCTGTTCTCCGCAATTTTTCATTTCAGAATTTACTTTGCGGATTTTATGTTTCCCCCCTTTCTTCTTATTTACACGGCTTGAACATGTTTACCTAGTTCCTACATAATTGCGTTGATTTTCCGGCGTGCCGACGTGCTCGGCGGTGCAGGCTATTCCCGCCGCGGTCTAGCAACGCCGAGCAAGGAATCGCCGACGAACAGGGAATGGCCGATCGGCCGAACGTCCAGGAACATATGTGCATCGAGTGATGGCACGTAAGTTGAGGCGCATTCTGCAGTATGGCTATACGCACACGCCCGGGATGCAACAGGTTCACCGAGCGCTCTTACACGCGTGCACGCGGCCGACAAGTGCATTCACGTGCGTACCGCCACGCGAGAGGAATTTTCCCTTTCTCTCTCTCTCTCTCTCTCTCTCCTCTTACCTCGTTCGCTTCGCTCGTCCAAGCGTTTTCCTCTCTCGAAGATCCCGAGAACTAGTTGTCGTACCAGTGTTTCGCGAGCTATTGAATTTTTTCATGGACCAGAGCAACCCGTCCGGGTGACGGAACGTATCTCGGCAGGAGCGACTTCATCCGAGATTCTTGGATGCGACAAAATTCGTAGACCATTCTCCTCGTACGGATCGTCGGTTGACAGGAAGAACGATCGGAGAAACTGATTTCAAATGTCCACGCGACGAGGTCTATATATCCGCGCAATACTTGCGTGAGCAACAAAAAATAATTCCAATTCGCGACAGATAAAAATGTAATAGCAGCTAAAAGGATTTCTTTATAAAAATGCAGCACGACGTTTGTAACGTTGCAACAACACAGATAATTAGCTAAATCTAATTAACTCTCGACATTTCATAAACGTTATAAGCTGAAAGTTAATTGTGATTGACTGACAAAGATTGCCACATTTACCCAAACTTAAATTATACTCATCAATTTCTTTTATTAGGTGAAGCGAATCTAGTGTGCGACGTGCAAAAGATCGTAACACGTTTAATCTCTCTAATAGATACACGGTTTAATTAAGTCTGTCCATGTAACTTATTGCTGCAACCGATAATTTCGCACATTTTTTTAACCAACAACTGGGTGTGAAAGTAAATTTGCGATCGTTAGAAGTAATTATATAAAACGGTGCTATTTATTATTGCTTGTAAGGCAAATTATCCCTCAGACCAATGTAAAAAAGTTTGCCATCAATAAAACAGATGAGCATAATTTTTTTTTGCTTTTGTGGTAGAGGAAAGTTCCCTATTATGAGATAGACGTCTAATGCGAGATAGCTGGTTTTCAACATCCAAATTCAATCACAAATCTTTTTTCGCGGCGATTACGCGATCTAATGAATTTTCCACTAAACAAATTTCACTTCAAGAGTAATAAATTTATAGCGAGACCAACAGATAATGCTTGAACTCTGCTATCTCATATTAGAAACTTCTCTAAAAAATATATATAAAAACACAGGCAAAAATTATGTACGGTTTGCATTTTAATGAGTTTCTCCCAAAATAAATTCTGTTAAGAAACGCAGAGAATACTAATATTAAACATATTATGTAAGGTGGCTTTCAGTTCTTTCCTATTTAAATCCGACGGTTCCACGCTTATCTGAACAAAACTAAAAGTGCCCATGACGTAGCAAATTTTGCGAATGACTGATGCTTAAGAAACTCGCGCGATAAGACACTTGTTCTTCGGACTTTCTAAACGCTTAGCCTTTTGCTCACCTCGTCCGCGGTCATCGTATGATAAATGCAATGCGATAGCTCAATTCTAAATACCTTTTTCGAAAGCATCGAGCACTGCGATTAAACCAAAGACCGACTTTCACGCCACTAACAATGACGCTATCGTCGGCTCGATATCAGTCGTTTTACACGTCTTCGAGAACGCGCGAAAGTGAATCCGCATGTACTTGGAACTAATAGGCCGATAAACGCGTCGTATGAAAAATTACTATGAGCTTGCTTGCGATTCTCTCTTTCCCGCGAACGGAATAATAATGGAGCACCTCTTCTTCTCATGGAATGTGCGACACGAGTAACGCCAGGAAAGGCGCGGCGCTTTGTCGCTGGATAATGACCACTGTGCATCCTTTGTGCAATATTTGCGTAACACCTTCGTAATACCCGGATCCGGTAACACGCGGATATTACGAGGAGTTAACGAGCATTATAAGGGGTGTAAACTGTGTTTAAAATTTACACTCATTTTGAATGAAAATTAGAAATTAATATCAAACACGAATAGAATACACATATATCGTAAACTTGTAATAAACTTTTTAACGATTGACACGGAATAATATATTATAATAATTAATTATGTGTGGAATTAAAATTTTATGTTTAGATTACAACGAGAAGCATTAGAATTTCAGAAGAAGATTTCGCTGGCGTAAACATATCTGTCAACACATTCAAGCGTACTCATTCAAGCGCGATTCTTCGCGCAAGAAACGTCATTTCAATCAAGCAAATTCGTTTCACGATTCTCATTTACGTTGCCAGCCCGTATACATAAAACGAGTCCTTAGAGGATCTCGACCACCCAGGGACGACCGGGTTTAAATGTGAAAAATTCAACGCACGAAGCTACGAAATACTAATTACGCACTATTATGTAAAGTTTGTCGACAACTTATCTCATTATTTCGCTTCCGCGTGTAAGGACAACAGCATTCCTTCTGGGGCTCGAGAAGATTTGATAACTTCGCTCTTTCACATCACACTTTGTTATCTAATGTCTTTTATTAGACTAATGGTAAATTTAAAAATAAATTATTCTAATTTTTTTAGAAAATTAAACATTTTTCAAAAATAATAAAAATAACCATGTAACCCAAATCGACATAAAAGTAATATTCACTGGAATTACGTGTTAATTAAGAAAATACTGCTAAGAATCCATGAGAGAGAGAGAGAGAGAGAGAGAGAGAGAGAGAGAGAGAG
>NW_011967238.1:603656-613028 GCF_000949405.1 Vollenhovia emeryi | reverse complement strand
AGAGAGAGAGAGAGAGAGAGAGAGAGAGAGAGAGAGAGAGAGAGAGAGAGAGAGAGAGAGAGAGAGAGACTATCTATAAAAAAATATAATATAGTCCCTTTTAAAAAAATATCAACGTAATCAAAGTAAATCAACAAGGAATAAAATACCGAAATAATATTTGTACTATATTTCGGTATATATAATTAATTAACAAATTACACGTACGTGACATGAAAAACTGTGAGTAATTAACAGGTTGAGATATATCGCTCGTAAAGCAGATTGCATTAAACATCACGACTAACAAGATCATTAAGTCCCGGCCCGTAATTTTCAGTCGTTTGTACCAACATGGTAGCATATACGGCACACCGACAAAACTTGATATTGAAAAGTATGACGATATTCTTTATCAAATTGTAAACGTCTTTCCCTTAAATTCTTCACCATCTTTTCTATTTTTGATGGCAAACATTATACTTAAATTTCACATACAAATTTAATTAAATAAAAGTATAATTTAATTAAACTTAAAGCAAATTATAGACACATCTTTTCGTCTAATTTGTCAAAAAAAATTCACTTTCTTCGTAAAATAAGTGTGTAATTAAATTGCAATTTTTATACCGACAAAGAAAACTTTTATCAAAAGTCGACATATAAAGAATCTTGCCGCATTTTAAGTACACCCTATGTAAAGCGAACGGAGGCTACTGATGACACCGCGCGGATATTTCTCCGCGTTATTGTCGCGAACGAAAGTCAGTAAATGCAAAGAAATTTGCATGTTTTATGCAGTCGCCGCAACGCCCAGCAATAAAGGCGGATGGGCGTGCTGCAAGTCTGATGCGTTCTGACGTAAAATTCATATGCTCCGTGCGCGATCGGAGCCCGGTTCCCCAGTTCTGCAGGCGATCCCGCCAAACCCCCAATTAGATTTTGATACGCCAAGATTTAAGGGTTAAGGGTCGGTACGGCTCGCAATAAGCGGGATCGGAAACAATTTTCGAGTATGCAGGCGCCTTCGTGCCCCTCAGGCAGTATTGAAAATGAGCAGACATGATACGCGGCCGGCCGTACAACAATTTACGCGTTAGATTATTGATACATCGATCAGTTGAGGATCGACGATACTTCAACAGGATACATCTTTCGAAATTTAAATTGATATACATATACATGTGACTAAAGTATTTGACTTTAATTTAATTTAAATAATTAGACGTGATCATAAAAATTATCAACGTCTTACAATGTTACTTTTTTAAATGTGATACCAACTATAAGTTAATAATCTCGTAACAATTTAGGGCCAGTTTCACAAACATCGGTTAACTGTTAACTAGGGTTCAGTCGACTCCCTATCTTTTTTCATCTTATTATTTAAGAAGAGACAGCGGATCAATTAACATTTGGTTAGCAGTTAACCAACGTTTGTGAAACTGGCCCTAAGTCGATTACGTGTTTTGCTAGTAATATGCACTAAAATATTAGCGTGAGAGATTATTTTCGCATACATACATGTATACGTAGGTATCTATGTCGTAGTAATACGTAGAACACATTTCGTTCCCATCGTGGTAAATTTAAAAAGCAGACGCCTTTCTAAAAATTGCTTTCGCCTCTATGATTGTTCCCCGAAAGCCGATTACTATTACTAATCGCGGCGTGTAATGAATGCATTAACGGTACGGGGCGTGATGTATTTCATCTCGGTAATTGTGCACCACGCAGGAAGTGTGCGGCATGAGATTGAGCGTGGTATCCGAGAATGATTAAAACGGCGCGGTTCAATTATCGGTGAATAAATTTTTCCTTTTCCGACAGGCAAAGGTGAAGAGACAAAGGCTGAGGAGGACGGACTGATCAATAATGGTTTTCCCGTGAGCTAATTATTATGCTAAACTATCGAGAAACGAGCCAAACCCACATTGCGCGATGAGAGGAAAGAAAAATGCAAAAGGGGAAATGTCAAACGCGTTTCCGACACTCGCGTTTGTAATGACTAGTGTTCCGAGTTTCTTGACAATTGAAAAATTATTGTAGAAAGAATTCGTAATAGTGGCGTTTTAAGGAACACTTAAATAAAGCTTTATTAGCTTTAAATAAATGATATGCAAAAAAGAAATATATTGTATTAAACACGTTTAATAAAAAAAATTCCTCGACTTCGTTTCTTTTCTCGTTTCGTTTTATTGTTTCTGTTAGCTTTCGGCCGAAATCCCTATTGGTTCTATACCATTTCATTAGGAAAATAACGCACGCAAGTGCACGCGATGCAACGTGAAACGCATAGTAAATCCTGATAAACAACGGTGGGGATAATTGAGTTGAATCACGAAGCTTTCCTCCGCGCGAGAAGAGAGAGCGCAAAGCAACCGGGCGTTCCTTAAAATTCTACCGCGAGTAAGTAACGACTCGATCTAATCAATACGATTTGTTTCGCGGTTGCTTCTGTATGAACGGCGAGGGAGCCCGGGTTGCTAAAGTCTTTCTCGGCGTTGCTTCACATCACGTTTCTCCTTTCCTTTCTTTCTTCTTGCAATCTTAATTACTTCCACGCTTCGCCCTCAGCGGCGCTTTATTTATTGCATGTTAATGTCGCTACCAAACGGATCTGAATAATTTATAGCTCCACTGACATCGCTTCAATCCTATCATTAATTACGGTTTATTTATCTTACGTAATTAATGATAGAAAAGAAACAAAGTTAAAACAATCTAAGATGCGATTTATTAATTTAAGAAAATTTTCACAGAAGTTTGGACTAGTTTGACTACAATCCACTATTATATCCACACGGGAAAAAATTATGTTGCATGGACAAGATTCAATGTAATTGAAATAAAATCGTTGAAACAATATCAATGTTGATGACCGAAAGACATGAGATAGTTGTCTTAATAATCTCGATATTTAGTTCAATGCGTAAAATTAAAATCCATAACAAATGCAATCGAGCGAATTATGTCTGTGGCACCCGTGACTTTAACGTTTAATTCAAGCAACTTAATTTTTTTAATTCAACAGCATTTTTTTCCATGTGTAAAAGATAATTCTGCAGTATTGGCTTTCTTAAATATCCCTCTGTAACTTTGCAGTATTATGTAAAAATTATATTATTTTAGCAGTCCTAAATTAAAATAAACTCGGAAGATTTGTTTGGAAAATAATTAGCTGAAAAACGGAATGTACATTCTTTGCATTTTCTTCCGGCTTTCTCTTTATGCCAGTTTTAAGGACCGATTTTCTGCGATGATGCATTCAGCTTCCGCAGGCTTCGCCGTTGGCGACAGCTCGCACTTATTGCGTAACGGTATTAATTAAGCGCCGCATTATCGATTCTGAGTAACTGGCGTTCGCCTTCTCGAAGGTGATTTTTTGCGAGGCTCGGGTGTTTCGCGGGACCACCGGTAAACGCACGCGTGCACCCAGATTCCTTTTTGCGTCGCACGAAACGACCAAACCGGCTCGAATAATCGGCTTAAACGGCCCTGAGAGAGATCCTGCCGAACGAGATTCGAAAAAACGAAGAGGAACCACCGGGAAGCCGCGACCAAGAACCGTTATATGGCTCAGGTCAACCGGGCGTCTGCGGTACACTCGACGCGCGAGTTCGCAGTTGCAGCCGGTAGTTGCAGTCGTAAAACTGCACCCCTCGCGCCGTCACCACCGCTTTATTATGAGGTACTATGTTGCACTGTCGCTACGCGAGACTGCACATGATGGGAAATCGGGAATCTTTATATTCAATCCATAGTCAACCTACACACATTTGCGCTTTTAAAGGCCTGTGTCCACGATGCTAGAGCTTGGCCCACGTTTTAGTTTTAGCTATTCCATAAAACGTTTTAGCTATTCCATAAAAGCTAGAGGTTGATTGGCTACACATTTCTCGGAACTGGGACTTGAGCCAAGTTCTAGCAACGTGGACACAGGCCTTAAGACTGTCGTACGAATAATTTTTATCCATTGAAAACATGACTGAATTGAAATCGATTGAATTGACATTGATTGAATAAATATAAATGCGCGCAGATTTGCGAATTTTAAGAACAATATCGTAGTTGTTATTGTAAGCTTCTGAACTATGAGAATAATAGGATTATGTGTTCATAAATAGGTAGTTAAGGGTATTATGTCACCAAAGAATTAAATCTCCAAGATTAAATATTTTACGTGCATTCAACAATTGTTCAATAACAAGCAAAAAAGCTGTCATTCTAATGCGTCTTGCCCACGTTCGGCTATCGCGATCTCTGATGCGGTCAGTTTTAAATCTAATCAGAGGACTCTGTGATTATAGCTGCTTCATGCGAGACATGTATAGATTTATTAGGTGCGTATACCTGACTCGCGCGGAATACTCGATCGCGCGCAACGATCTTCAAACGCGAGTTCTGCGCACACATACGAGACTCGGTGCACAATGTTGTTACGAAGATAGATAAGTCCTGTTGCATACGTTGCTTGTGTAGGTCCCGTAGTAGGATTAACTATGCGAGCGCGGTAACGCTTGTCCGAACTAAATGGACGCGATTATCTCGAACGTCGAATATTTAATAACCGTGAAGAGATTCAAATTTGCGCAATTATAAACACGAATAAATGTGATATCATTATGACGCAATCATATAATGCATTAAAAGAAATCCTAGACTTCTGAGCCTCGTAAAGATCAGTAACGAACACTTTCGACATTTCGTAAAAAGATGATGATACCAAGTGGTATTTTAATATCAGCTATTAATTATATATGACTATATATTACTACACAGAAAAATGATGTTGTATCAACAAGATCAGTGTAATTGAAATTAATTCGTTGAAACAACACCGGTATTAATGAATGAAAAACATCAGATGGTTGTCTTAATAATGTGGATATTTAGTTCAATGCTTAAAATTAAAATCCATAGCAAATACAATTGAGTGAATTATTTATGTTCGTGGCAGCCCGTGACGTTAATGTTTAATTCAGGCTGCAACTTCTTTTTTTAATTCAACAGCATTTTTTCCGTGTATTTGTGTATTGTGCAGGAGCATTTCAGAGATATGCATCTTCCACGCAGCATCCTTTGAGCTTCCCTTATTGCTGTTGCAACGCGGTCAATGACTGTAAACCTTCCGTACAATGTTGCAGACATGCATACATCGTGTATCGACAACGTCATCGCGTAGGAATTTCTACCGCGGAAGAACATTTTAACGTATGAGAATATTGCACGCGGCAATAACGTACGGGATGTAATTTTATGAGCGCAATTAAAACCTAGAGTTATAATTTGATGGCGGTAATTAATGGCGAGCTTTATCCTAGCCGGTTCTACGGCTATCGCGGCGAGTATTACTCCCACAACGGACTTGCGATACACGTGTTTTCCGTATAAATCGAATTTATTAAACGAGTCAGACAAGATTTGAGCTCTGGACAAAATTTAGCGTGTTCTTCCGCTATGAGAATTTCTCGTCTTAGAGCATATTGACCTCGGAGAGCTACGGCTTTAAACGTAGCTCTATAAATACTAACAGTAATGTCTAAAATGTAGTTATATAAATGATTACATACAATGATATAAAATATACAAAGTGCAATTTCATAAATGATGTAATAATCTAAAAATCCTGGGCGTTTCCTAAGCTCCTTATCGGGCGTGAGACAAAGAATGCGCACCGAGATATTCGTAGTTCGTCACGTCTGTGGCGAACGCGAGTCGGACAGGCGCGAAATATAAGCCGCGCAGACAAGCGACAGTGTAAATCACGCCTACAAAGTTGCACCGCGGAATTAGTCACCGCGGAGAATTACAACGCGCGAGAGATGCCGATGCGTGCTGCATCTATGCATCACTTATATAAGGTGAGATAGCAAATCGTTGACCAAGCCGAATTACTCATAGCGAATTCGGTTGCTTGCACTAGTGCGCGCTGAGTGCACATTACCTAAGGCTTGTTTGTAGTCAATATTCTAATATTTAACTTTTTCTTAAACACATGTTCAAAGAGCATTTAGCCAAAAAATGATCTGTATGGGAGGCAACACCATTTTACCGACTACGAAGTATTTCAAGATGTTCATGTTATGTATGAAATTCCGAGATGAAGCTTTCGCAAGGATCAATCTTGGCTGTGAGAATGAAATAGGAACTAAATCTTTGCAACTACAGTGCAGCATTCTTTACCGAACAATTTAAGTTTTTGGCAGTTGAAATGATCATAAGTATGAATAAACTTGATAGGGGATCTCAACTGAAAAGAAACGAAATCAGAAAGGCTTCTGATATTCCCGTCCGATCTATCCTTTGGGCTAGAATACAGTGCCGTCAAGGATGAAAACAGTCTCAGATTTCATTTCACTGTATTTTATACCAAAGAAGAAATCGTAAATCGTACCTATCGTTCGTCGGAGGGTGCTATGTAACCAACAGAAGTCTTCGCGAGGATTCAGCGATCACGCGATGATATCGATCGCTGATCATTCACAGAGAGCGATCGCGGTTTCTTCCCGTACTTGTCGCGAACGCGTATCGAGAAAGAATAATACGATATGCGGAGCGGCGCGAGCCGCTAACCAATTCGTTCGACTGTCGCCGCGTGAATCATTAGACACAATAAGAATAGACTGTCTTCGACCGAAGTGTTTAATTCCACAAATTTTCGCGTTTGATAAACCTTAATAATCGACGAAATTTTAAACGCAAGACGTATTTAAAACAATCCTTAAATATAAGAATTGACTAGAAAGAAGCTTCAATGTGCACTCAGTGCGCACCAGTGCAAGCAACCGAATTCGCAAGAGTTTACTGTCCAAAGCACTGACAAAATTTCTTCCGCGCACATATTCTGAGTGAATCAGTCCGTAACGAAAGCAAATTTCCGCAAAACGTTTTGTCGAGCGGTCGACGGTATCTCGCGTCGCCTTCTCGAAGGAAACGCGGCCGCGGCGTTTTCTTTTTTTCGACACGATCGACACGCATTTTCTCTGATATCGGTTTACACCTTTGCCGCGGGCTGCTGCAGCCACGCGCGATCATGCGTAATGATTTCTGGCTCGTTGATCGTACCACGCCGTGGGCACACGGGCAATGCGAAATTGCAGCGTGCGGTGTCCGCCACGACCGATTAGCATAATGCGGCAGAATGTTGCGGCGGACAGACCGCTGCGCGGGCGGAAGAAAAAAAGTGATCTCTATCGTCTTATCTCGCTTACGGCGGCGTCTTTCGTTTTTCTCCCGATCTTTTCATCGCCGACGCGTCTCGACGTCTAACGCGCGATTTTCCACGCGACTATTCGGTCTTATTGCGAAGATTATTAGACGTTCCCGTCTGCGGGTTTAAATCGACGATCTTTCAACGCGCCTCCTCGTACGTACTCGCATTCGTGCGTGCGCAGCGCACAGTGTCAAGAGCACCTTTCGTGCAGCGCCTTAATGCTCGGCAATATTGCACGCGATATTGTTGCGCAGCTGCGCGCACTTCACCTTTCCACATTTCCTGCATTTCACCCACGCGTAATACGGGTACGCCGATTAATAACAAGATTGTTGCGCCATTTATTTCGTAACTTTTATCGTGGTAAAATATGGATCACTATTATTTAATCGAATTGGAGATACGAGAGATCGATTATCCGTGAAATTTGCACGGAGAATTCTCCGATTTCATGTCACTTGTTATCAACGATAAATAATTAAATGTATACAAGAAATTTTTCACAGAGTAAATATGCAGTGTACGATAATAATTCCACAAAATGGCAAAATTCTATCGCAGACGGAAACAATCGCATATATATCGAAAACATCTCGCGCAATGTCTGCTCTGCATCTTTCATGGCGCTTTGTAAATTGAAAGCCTCATTACGGCAACATTAGGTATGATTGCGCGCATATTTCCTAAATTGCACGTCCATCTGAGCGCGAGCAGAAGAGACGCATCACTACGCAATGCGAATTCCCGTACGCTTTCAGAACTACGTAGAGTGCATCCGCGTTCGTGCAGACCCGCAACATACGTGCACGCTAATGTCAGCAGTAGGAAAATTTACTTTGAGATCGCGAGATATTATTCGCTAAAAATACCGAAAGACGGAATCCGTATCTTATTTTTCGCCTACATAAACGGATTTAAATTTGTTTGCGATAGCGATGTGTGCACGAAGCCTCTATTGTTAATTTTAAGAATTTAGAGAAACAAATATTAACCAAAGGAGAAATGTACTTTAACAGAGTTCTTGGAGCATACGTTATTAAAATTCAGTTAATGCACAACAAACACGTTTTCGAGGTTGCGCATTCATGGTCGCGTAATATACGTGACGCTAAAGTAAGGCAATGCTAATGCAAGGTAAGTAATATAATTTATGCAAAACCTTCTTGCGTCCTAGCAAGTATCTACTAATAATTATTTTCCTGCAAAGTAAACGATAATAAATCAACGTGATTATCGTCGGCCTTTATTTGTATCGCCCGTTGCAATTTCCTGCATGGAATTTTTATATCGTTCGTAAAATGCAAAGTGCACACATATCTTTCCCGCTAAACATTCACCTTGTACGCCTCCGGACACGGTATTATATAACAACAACCTTTAAATTACTGGCTGCAAGATGTGCGCGCATAATGTATCGTATATATTGTAAGATTATTTAAATCGTATAACGCTATGCTGTGGAACATCTAATAATATATTTTTCTAAGCAACTAAAAAGTTTCTCCAACAGTATGTATAGTTGTTATTTGAAGCTCATTCCAAAAACGTGTTGTGTGAGATATGATTTTTCAGTGTGAGATCAATTTTTATATGTAGATGCTACAATTTCATTGTCCTCAATTCAAATAGAAACGAGACCGCCAAATCATTACTTAGGTCCGAACGTAGCCTAATAATTTTAAATTTTATATGCGATTTCATACACCATTTTTGCAACGAATTAAAAAATAATTTGTTACTCACTGGCACGATGCGCAGCAGTGAAGTTGTCGATGTCTTTCAGGTCTCCTTCTGCTCTCCGATTTCTTCATTGCACACAGTCACACACTTGTAGAAACACAGTTAATTACAATCGCGTCCGATCGGCACTTAAGTGACACTCACGTTAACCAAGTATGATACGTAATGCTATTAATAAATTACTGTTGTCTCATAGCTTTGTGTTAATTGAATGGTTTAATCAAGTAGCGTGCGTCCTTTGCGATCATAATTCACAAAGAAACCAGTAATGAACGAATTACATCTTAGTCGGCAAACAATTAAAATACGACGTGTGATGTAAAGAATGTATCACTAGTGAAACAGTAATATGTAACTAATATCCCTTGCCGCCCTTAAATTTTTACTTCATATCGATAAGCTACATGAAATATTTGCTTCCGAAAGTAGCCAACGTC
>NW_011967238.1:511177-601875 GCF_000949405.1 Vollenhovia emeryi | reverse complement strand
CTAATAAAAAATAATAGTGAGCAACACACATACTACATGTACTGTATTTATGTGTTGCTCACTATTATTTTTTATTAGACTTACAAACTTAGTTTCAGTGATGTCATATTGTTCTTTAATTTAGCCGGAATAGCAAGCTGCTTTCGATCATCTGTACACGTGCCATTTAATTTGTGTATTACACAAATCTTTCCACGAAACAGACAGTTTTAAGTGCAAAAGGTGCGAAAGTGCAGAATCACTCCAGCATCCCCTTAATACAACTATGAGTATGTTAGTGGTAATATACTAATAGCATTAATCGATCGACGATAATTATTCACAGAAATAATCGAAATATTACGAGAGATAACGCGACGACGTACGGAGCGATGTGCCACCTTCGAGCATTCACGCGCGAATGATAGAGCAGTGACCTAGTCTAAAGTCAACGGTCCGTACGGCACAAGCGCCGACCAAGGCCAAGGTCTCGAGCGAACTGTATTGTTATGATTTTGAAATATCAACGTTTTTACGAAATATTCATGCGGAGTATTCTTTCTCGTGTTATAATTTCGTCATATCGAGCAATGTGCTACTACCGTACATCTCACGCTACATTTCATGGACACGATCCGATGATTCGTATATTCTTTAGCGCTCTGTAATTCAAAAGAGGATGCAAAAGCGAAAAATTTATAGCACAATGCGACACACATTTTAAGCATCCGAGTATTGGCTAAAAAATAATTATCGTCCATAAATTTCATGGTAGAATACTAGAATATGTATATCTAAGAGACGACTTAAAGATGTCTTTTAGACAAACGTGCTGTATGGAAATGTAGTAATTAATTAAATGATATACTCAAATTATTAATGTATATATGATTTTATCATATTATTTCAGTAATTTTAAAATTATATAATTCAAAAATATATAGATATGAAGATACTTTTACTAGCTGCTGTGAAATCTCAGCTCAACATTAGTCTACAACTTTTACTGATATATCATGTAGTTAATGTTATGATATTGCCAATAATTACCGCAGACCTTTACAATAATGTCTATTAAAAGACTGTTACTCTAAACTTATGTGGTCAAGCTATATTCATGCAATATAAAAGTGTAAAGTTTCTCCGGCGACCGCGAAAAGCCGAGATGTTATGCGATTTCGTTTGCCCCTGAAAGTGGATTGTTACGCGCAATCGTGCGCAACGATCGTTTCTCGAGAAAATACGGAGTCTAATAATTTGGTACAATTTAAAGCCATTGAACGAGTTAAATTTTTCGATTATACATTTTATCGTTATTTTTATTCTGTATTATTATACGCTCGCTCTCGTTTAATTACAATACTTTATTATATATTCACTTGTTAATTTTTATTATCTCGTTATATTTTTCGACCTAAAGAATATTGTGTGTTTAATCATTTTATTGCGTCAATTCTTTCTGAAATAAACAAAGCCTGTATTAAAACTAAATCTTGGGGATAGTGGCATATCTCGTTGATGGTACGTATTACATATAGCTCACTGTACTCTAAGAAAATATCGCTGTACTTCGCAAATTTGTATGCACATAAATGCAATCTTACAAATTCCATACATCTGTCGTTTATTATACGTCAATAACCGTAAAGCGTAGCCGAAATGGGAAGACGTGGAAGATGAACACGAAGAAAACAGAACGATTATCTGACCGACCGACTTTGATCTTTATGATGTACCTTGGGGCTTAAATCGAGCATCCTTCTCGGAGCTTAAATCGAGTATTTTCAGATTCAGTTTAAGGCCGGTACTCATAGTCCGTTCTTACATTTAAGATCATTTTAATGTGTTTTTAACCAATCACAGAGCCGTATAAGCCTCTTAAGGCAATACATAAGATAATTTTGAAATAAGAATCGACGATGAATACCGGCCTAAATGTATCTCTCAGGATTTTCATATTAAAAATCGCTCAACGAACTTTCACACTTCTATTTAGCCTAAGTCTTAAATCTAAAATCTTAAAGTTCCTTTAACTTAGAATCACCTTGAATCTAAATGAAGAATAAAATTTCGCGATCGTGTCGAAACATTAATTTACACATTAATTTTCGAGCGCTTATTAATTCGAGCGCCATCTCTGTTTCTGTTAAGAAGAAATCTCTTACAAATTGATAAAAAAGTGCGCAAATGAGAAATACCTTGTATACCGCATATCTCGAATATTTATCATATCATTCTTTTACTTCAAGAATATTGAAACGAATGCGTTTTGGTAGTTCAATTTAATTGACATTGGGCAATGCTACCGCGAGCGATTATCGTAACGCACTCCGTCGCATGTGGTATGCACGTGGTGCATATATATACGGCGACGATAAAAGTCCATAACGCCTCGTTCGAACGGCAAGTGTATAAGCAATTCAGTGACATATCCGCGCTTGCGTCTGGAGCTGCCGATGCAACTGGAAACGCATTCTCGAGGCGGTACCGCGTCCGGTGCACGCATGCCCTTACGCATGTACAGGATGGTCACTATCGCGCATAAAGAGATTTTGCAAAATATCGATAAAATAAAAACGCACGTTAAAATTAATTCTCTTCTAGACAAACAATGTTTCCCTAATAACGTATTAAGTTTTACAGAGACTGAAGAGAAGGAACGCGCATCCTAAATATTCATAAAAATTAGTTGTGGAATATTGAATAAAGTACGGACAAAAGATTATCGTTTAATTAAATAAGTTCTCCATATTAGTTCGCGCCATGTCTTTGATAAGAAAGATTTATAAAATATATATTTTTATGATTCTTTATCACATATAAATAATTATATATTTTAATTTGTACGTATATGCTATGTTTCTGACAAAAGTCTAGGATAATCGCGTAAAATTTATAATTATTCATTAGTAGTTGATTACGAATTAATTAGGCAATCTCACTGTTCGGGCATGTACTTTAAACCAGCCTGTAGCAAGACGCGATTTTCAGGTTGCAGAAAATTTTTCCCTACTGTACCTCAACGGATTAACGACCGGGTATATAGCGCTACAATGACGGGAACATGTCGATGCAATTGCAGGTGAGAACGAGAGACTACACCGGCCAGTCGGTTCCTTATGGATTATGGGCGACACGCAAACGGCCCGCGGCTATAAATTCGAATTCACGACACGGCACTTTCATTATCCGCCTGTGGCAGACGTTGTTTTAGTATCGCGACGCGTGTACGTTATTGTTATCGGTCCTGTCATGTGGTGACGAGTTATCGGATAATAATCCGCTCGAACGTTTCACTTATCAGCGGAAAAGCTCGGCTGTCTCGTGGAGATGATGAATTGAATCTGCCCGAGACTTTGCAGGCGAATAAAACTGCAAGAACGAAGCCGTTTTAAGATTTCCAGAAGCAGTCTCGTGTACCGGCTTATGTAAAATTTTTATATTTTAGAAAACGCGTGTATGGTATAAAGAAATTAATATATAAAATTTTATTAAATTGATTATCTTACGTTAACTCTTGTAACTTTTAAATATTTTTTAAATAAAAAATTACATTAAATTGATAACATAATAAATGTAAAAAATTCCACTAAACTATCCTGTATATTATATAAATAATTATTATTATTCTAACTCTCTTTTATAATATTCATCTTTAGTTTCTCTGACGATAGTTTCATTAAGTACATTTTTATTGTATAAAAAATGTATGTTTTCGTGAAGACAAAATTAAATAAATAAGTCTTTTTAATTTTACTAGTAAAATGTACGGTAAAATTTAAAAAAACTCTTATTAAGTTCTTAAAAATGCCACGTTGTCATACGATTACATAATTTTCAGGATAAATTTTAAGAGAAAATTCTCTCCGTGTACAAGTGGCAAATGTTACATTTAGATTCAATTTCTCGGACAAATGAGTTCGATGTTAAACTAATTTTCAATGTACAAAACGTATTATACATTTTCTGCAGTTACAACTAAGGATATTAAGCAAGTGAAAAATAGGATGATTGTATAATGACATATTTTAGGCGGCATGCTTGTGGAGAAAGATCTTGTAAGAATCATTAATATATCATGCTCGGACCGTCATTTGTCTACCTAAATTACATTTTCGACACTTACATCCTCTTAACGTTAAACCATCCGGCTAAAATAAAATACGCCACATCGAAACATAAATCGCATCGTGTTAGGCTCTTAATGGCAATGATTGGTAAGACTACTCCTCCATGGGTATGTGGGTGTGGAAAGGTTGAAAAAAGAAATAATCCGAAGATCTATAACGAAGCGCATGTACCTCCCCGAATCTCTCATCCTCCCTTACCCTTCCTTATCCTACGGGAAGAGATTTTTCTTCCGTCGTGCTTCGCCGAACCCTTCATTAAAACTTGAATCATGCACACTTCGGCCAATAATCTTTGTTTAAAAACTGTCCGTTGGTAATTAAGAAAATTCAAAACTGTTAAGAATGACATAAAATTTAAAACATAAATTGTTTTATAAATAATGTCAGCATGTAAATTTAAAACATTTTTCATCAATTGATTTTTTAGAACATTTATAAAACAGTTTAAAATTCCTTAATGGAAAACGCGATACTGCATATTAATTATTAATAAAAATAATTATTAAAATGTTAAAAACTGAATAGATTATCGGTGTAGAAAAATTGATAACGGACATATGAATACATTATGTTAAACGTATGAAAAATATTGTACTAAAAATACCTTCAAAGATTTGAAAAATACTACCATAGTTTTCTTAAATATGAGAATGTCATGTCTTAAGTACATTAATTTGTACTTGCTGTATAAAATATACGCAGAGATCATTCTTTCCGAAACAAAGTGCGTTTTCGGTTGCTCCGAAACAAAAGCGCTGTCAGTCACCATAATAAGCTTAATTAAACAAACTATTCGCTCACGAATCTACATTAATCTTCCTTGCACTCCATCATTACTTATATTACTTCAACTTCGACTTCGTTGTGTTTGCAATGATTAATGAGAGACGTACTACGAATCTGAGAAGCGCAGTCTATTAATCAATAATAATGGATGTCAACGATCCGGATGAATCTTCGCGTTTCAATCGCGGGCTCTGAACGACATTCAAATATGCTACGAGGAGATACGTAGCTTGATACGAGAGATGTATGTATCTCTCTTTGAATCTTGTCGTTGCGAGAAATAGTCATAAGCAATGCAAATATGTTTATAAAGCAGGGGAATTCTTCCCGCTTAAGGCAAGAAATATTATACGGATCGCTTTTGTGATCTTGCGAGCTATATTGCAAAGTTGAGGATTAACAAATGCCTGGCATAGACCGCAATAAAATTCTCGACGCATATAAATGTGTATGAATATCTTCAATTTATTTCTGTGATAGCGCTCGCCCTGACACAAATTTGGCACACATTGTTACCGAGAGCGCTCGAAAGCACGCGAGATTAGAGTATCTCGAGAGATGCGGAAAATTCTCCGAAGAAAGACTAAACCTATTACTTAATTAAAAAAAAACTTTCGAGAATGTCACACAATGGTTTAATTCTTGAGAACGATCGTGCTTAAAAATTGTTAAAAATACATTTAGAATCCAAGTATAAAGTCAACGGTACACGATACTATTTTTCCTACTGGATTGCTTACGAGAATCAATCGGGATTTAGCCTTAAGTCACCTGATCTAAAACTCTGCGTCCTTATTGTTTCTCGTAAGCAATTCACTAGGAAAAATAGTATCGCGTGCCGTTGCCTTAAGTAGAAGAAATAAATGATATATCTCCGTTGTTGTCAGCACGTATGTTAATATGTCAATTATTAGACAAAATTAGTACTGACTGCGAAATATTAATATAAATATTCGCGCGACGATGAGCTAGTTGAAAAAAAAGAACTAAGCTAATCCGAGGCCTAGATCGGCGCTGCATTTCAAACGTCACAATCATTTATTTTATTCATAATTTAAACGATACCGACATCACAACCCGCTACCGTCGAGCTCCCGCCGAGGACGTCGCCATAAATTCCGCGCGCGGGTGAAATCACGCGGACCGAAGATGGTTTTCGGCCGTCGGCGGGCCCCGGAGAAAAGGGCCCGACGAAGTCTCCGCGGCGCGATGCAAGCCGGGGCGCCCCGTCCGCGGGATCCGGGGCCGCTTAATCACCGGGGGTCTCGCGCGGGCCGAGCCCCGTTGTTGAAATTAATAAGCGCCAAATAAACGAACCTGCCGAGACAAATGGCGGCGCATTGTGCACGGACGAGCGTATTCGCGGCCGGCTTATTTATTTCGCCGCGCGGGGGAAAGAGAGAGAGAGCAAAACGGAACGGACCCCTCGAGGCCGAACACGCGGGCCCCGCCGTGATTAAGGAGATGAACGGATACCGCGGCGGAGGAAATTTTTTCGCTCCTTTTTTTCGGGGTGCACCGCCCGATCCGTAACGTCCATCCATTCGCTCCGTTTCGCTCATCTACGCGGCGTATACAGGGTGTTCCTTCTCCGGCCGTACCTTCGAGATTTTATCCTCGTAACGCTCAAAAATATTTCTAGCCGAACGACCAATTCGGCCAGATTACCTATTACCCACGATAAATTATTCACGCAATCGAAGCTTTCGAGGATTATTCGAGCTTAATCCATACGTCCCAGGTTCACAAGTCGACGATCACGTCGATATCGATCATGATTTTTTCGGGCCGTTTGATATGAAGACGACTAGATTCTTCATTGGTTTCGTAAGAAGATCCGCGTAATACTTTGTCGACATCTATTAGACGTGTAACATATCAATTTGATGTATAGAAGATATCATCATGTCAGTACCAACCAATTATTGATGATTTCGTTAATATCTAGTAGATATCATATTCAAGTCGAGTCGATAGATGGAGATGTTGATTCGACTTCAATATGATATCAATTGAAATGTGACTACATCGTGAACATCTATAGAATATTTCCAGATATCATAATGAAATTAGCCTCAGTGATCGAATTGGTGAGACGCCCGTCTAGAGTGTAGGGAAGTCCAGGTTCGAACCCTGGCTGAGGGAATATTTTTCGCAATAAATTTTCTGTATTATTCAAAATGCCAGATATGGTCAAGAAAACACTGACGCTGTTAATTACTGCTGGCGACATTTAAGAATATTCTTATTAATAAATTAATAAATTGAAATTAATAAATATTCTTATTAGTTCATAATGAAATCTTCTAAATATCAACTTGATTATTGATTTGCACATGATCTCAACTTGATTTCAACATCACATTCATCAGGTTCTTCATCGACTTGCGAACCCGGGCTATGATTATTCAAACTAACTACTGAGGTTTCTGAGGGAAAATATTTGTAATCAAACTGATCTGAAAGAAAAGAAAAATATAGATTGTTATTTACGCAATACTTTCTTACGAGGATAAATTTTGTCCGATGGAAAATCTGCTCATTGAAAACGTGGTTACACCCTGTACATTCCCCTGTATAACACCCTGTATACTCGTAGAGAAGACCGGTGGCCTCTCTTCCGACGTCCCGCGAGATGGGTAATGCACGATACGAACAAAAAGCCCCGCGCACGCTATAAATCAAGTATTGAGAGAACCAGAGAGATCGCAGTCAGTCAGACGAGAGTGAGTAGGTATACTCGCATCCGGTCGACTTCGCGGCTGATCGCCGTTCAACATTGTTAGCGGCTCGGCGTGCGAAGAGCTGGTTAACCGAGAGCTTTTTCCGTCGCCCTTACTTTTACCAGCGGTAGAGGATAGTTACGAAACCAAAATGAAGAAGGAAACTCGGCAATGCATAGCTATGACAGGAAAAAGTCGAGCTCGTTAACTAGCTTTTAGCCTTGACGAAAGAACATTAACAATCGAAGGAGAAAATAAAATACTCGAAACTTATAATTAACTGATGAAAACGCGGAAAGATAATATTTTGTTAAATTGTACTCTCACTTTTCTCTAGCTTCGCTTTCATTACGACAAATTAGGAAGATGCCGGTCTAATGTTCCAATAAATACCAGTTAAAGTTACAACATTTATCCCAGATAAGATATCTCAAAATTTATGGCTCATATTTGATTCATCGGATCGTCGTTCCGTTTCCAGATATCAATGATCATCGCTCACGACCGAAGGAAATAAACCGGCCGGTTGCGATCTGATCGCGAGCGCGCGCTCAGTCGGATACAAATTTTCCGCGGCATAAATTTTAATCGCGTCATTAATGATCTTAATGCGAGTTGCACCGAAGTCGGACGAGACGGCGGTAGAAAACCGGTGGCTCCCGCGGACGACGACGCAGAATCTCTTTCTCAAGAAAGAGAGGGAAGAGAAGAAGAGACGCGCGTCTTCTTCCTCGCAGAATCGTTTTTTTGCTCTCACCTGGCGAACATGTGGCATCCGGTATGTGCGCCGTGTTATACATTGGAATCCCTCAACGACGGCAATTCAGCCCCCTCGTTGCAACGTCGTCGCGGCAGCGACGATGGAACGACCGGTTATAAATCACGCGAAGAGTTAGGATCGTCACGAGGCGCGTATTAATTCGATACCGGAGCTCGACAAACTCGAGTTGCCTAATAGCCGCTACGCGAAAGCTGAGGAGCTCGGAAAGAAGGCTCGTATTATCACCACTCTCGGCATGTTGAATTCTTGGTTATAAGAAGCAAACGTTTGTAAGAGATAAAATTCGCATTACGTTTCAGAAACTCAAATGTATAATTAGAGAAAACGTTCTAAAATTCCTATAAAATTCCCTTTCTCACGCGTAGTTCTCAAGGATGATTATCTGTGCGATACAAGTGTTATACTTGTAAAAATGTCTTGCATTATTTAAGAAATTGCAAGTCAGACAATTATTAAAAACATATTTAAAATAATAGGCAAAATAATAAAATCACTGTCGCAATAAATGTTATACCAAGACGTGCGGCTTTTATTATTATGTATCGCTGAACGAGGAAAATGAGTTAGAGCGAAGAGAACTCAGGGCGTTCCGCCTAATCGCCACGCACGAATTAGCCGCTAATTATTCACCGGCCTTCGTGGACGATTGGCAGAGGGATTGGCGTTAAAGCGCAAGAACTGGATCGCCGACTCGAAGGAGATTTACCTAAGTGCCATTCATTGTCATTGATGACGTGACGCATAATGGGGGGTCTTTATCGATTATGCTAAATAGCCTCGTCACATTTAACGAACCCAAGGATTCTAACTTAAAAAACAGTTTTTTTAATAGCATGCACATTGGAAAGCGATGAGTAAGTAATCGAAGGAACGCTGTGAGTAGCGAAACGAGTAGCGATATGATAATAGAGCTAATCTGGAAAAATTACAAATAATAAGCAAATAATAAATGACAACGCGAGGCATTCGAGCCGATATCTGAAATTGTCAGCTGGTCCGAGGGGTTGTATCTCCCGATAGTGCGCAACTTAAGCTCCATTAGAGGCGCGTAAAACCGTCGGAGGAGAGAAAGAATCGACTGCCTCGGACGGTCGGTCTTGGTGAGTAAGCGAAGCGCAAGGTTGTAAAGTCAGGCACGGTACGATTTCACGTGCGGTACCTAACCGCGATTTTTTGTTTTCTCCCGCGAAAGAGAGAAGAAATGGGGCCTCGCTCCAATGGGAAGAAACGCGAGTCTTTGTAATTCACTGCCGCACGTCATCGCGCCGCCGCACGGCCTGCAATTTTCGCATACAAGTTCGCATATAAGGCCGTTCGGGAGCGAGCTTGGTTCCAATAATTTCCTGAATTTCTCCAAGCGTGAGAAGAGAAAAGATAATAACTTCCTAAATAATAAATAACGAAAGAAAATGGAGAGGAGGAGAGAACAAAGAAAACGACCGATTGGTTTCGTTGAATCTCGAAACGAGAAAAACCCGTATCATTCCTGTGGTATTGTAAAAATCTGTCTTTTCTGTAGCATTTTACAATTACCTTGCGCTTCATCTCTTCATCCTATGGTGAAATTGAAATCAATCGATTCACCTTTGTTATTAACAGTTTAATTCTTATCTTCTTCCATTGTTGCTTAGTGTTCCCCAATTACGAAACTGTCGTTTTAGTAAAGTATTAAACTGTTAACATTTATACTTCCGTACTGTGAAAAACTGACGCATAGTATGCACGATCGCGTTCTGAAACTGTGATTTTATAAACTAGATCCATCGTAACGAGATTGACAACGAAATGATTCGCGTGTAACGTTTTACGCAACGAACCGCTCGCTAAGCGCTGTTTCGTGTTTAAATTTCGCGCTTCACTGAAAGGTGCTAGACAAGAGTCTGACATGCGTTAGATAACCAGGAAGCTAAGAGCAAACAGAGTGCCACAATTAGGCCAATACCCTATTGCTATGCTAGAAAAATTCACGAAACTAAATTCTTACGTTACAAAATAATTTTACTGGAATATTATTTCATTTACCTTTTGAATATTACCTGTTGAATATTATTATTATTAATACAATTAAATTTGATGACATGAAAATTAAACGTTGCATCGTAAATAAACCCTGCAATATTGCAATACATAGCATAATTTATAAGTAAGATTCCCCTTCTCCCGAGGGGGAAACCGCTGACCAAAATCTTGTACACCAATGCCCACTAATGCCCAATGGGCATTACTTTATCTTATTATATCTTTACAATACCCCAGCAAGGCCTAATGCCCAAAGAATGCCTAGTAATGCCCAGTAATGCCGCAAATATGTACACCACAATGCCCCCTCAGCGGTTTCTCCCTCGCCTTCTCCTTTTCTCGAACTATTCCATCGATTTCATTATGATTAATTGACGGAAAAAATCAATTGTAAGAAGTAATATTCTTAATCTTTCATTGCATCGTCTCATTAATGCAAATTATGATAAATATAGAAAAAGATATTGTTATGTCACAAACCATTTTTTCCCCCGGTAATAATAATTCCTGATAACTTTCGAATGTTTTACTTCCGCGAGTTAATCCCCCGGCGGTCATTAACGCAAGACACCGTCCTTAATTAAGTAAAACTTCTCTGGTCGCTAGAGAAATGGCGGAAGCGGCAATTTATACTGTGGCGATAAGGCGCGATCGCGAGCAGGATACAATATTTTACAGAAAGAATAACCTTTCTTCTCGGCGACGGGCAAGTACCTTCGAGTACTTACTCGAGTTCCCCCTCGGTGTTTCTCCTTGCATGAGATTTTACGGCGGATGCACGCATTACGGAATTTTTGTGCGACTACCGAGCGGCGGGCAAAAAGCGTCGTATTTTACAGAGCGAACCCCTTCGTCAGTGTTTGGTCAGAAAACACCTCTTCCGGTCTCCCAGAACTTCCCGTACCCTCGGAGGCGGCCTTCCGAGACGTTCTCATGAGAATCACTGAATACGCAAGTAACAAAGCTCACGTATCTAACAATCTCGCTATGTAAAAAGTAATTTTATCTCTTAGAATTATCTGTTCTACGATTGAAGAGTAAATTATAGAACGCAACCGAATGAACTATTTTTTTCTAGTTGCGCCAAAAAATTGTGTAACGATTTTATAAGCTCTCACTTTGGAACAATTAAACTTCAAAACGCGTAAAATAATTTATCTATAGAAGCACTTAACAGAACAATTATTTAAACATAATAAATGAGAAGTGGCTCATTAGAAAATATAATCGACTGGTTATAAAAGACGGGCATAATTCGAGTTCTATAAATATATATTACTATCCTCAAAGAATTCCCTGAAAAAAACTTGCATCCCCTGCGCGGACTCTCGTTAACTCGCAAACGCAAGCGGCATAAAGTGTTTAATTTCGCAATTGCGTACGTTTTACAGGCAATTCGGCGTCGCTCGAGGAACTTTTCCTCGGCGCAGAATCTACCGAAACCGCGAGGCGCGGATTTATCCGCGACGGAGATTTATTCGCTTATTTGAGAATTTCTTAGGGAAAACCGGCGATGTTGACGCGGATCGAAGGCCACGCGTTCGGTGGCTGATTATTTCCAAGGATGCGTCGGAGGTGGATGTGCCGCGTTCTTCTATACCTCTGCGCTTGGTTCCGCGCGAGAACGTCTCCGTAATCCCGGACGGGGCCTTCGATCCGACCCCTCGACACCGAGAGAGGCGGTGCACGCAACTGCATAAAAGAACGGCTCCGAGGAGCAGATTCATCACGCGCGTGCGGCATCGTCGTTCCCTTTGATTCGATAATAATTATCGACCTTGCGGCGAAAAAAAAAGACCCGCGAGAATACTAATAAACCGCGAGACAATGCAGCCGTGAGAGCGGCAGATGCATACGATTTATCTCGTTCCTCGAACGTTCGCCAATAGCTCTCGGCGTATCGTTGTCCTAGAAATTCCACCCGGCGAGGAAGATACGCGTGCGATTGATTTATTTTTCTTTCGATTAAAGAATATAAATGGAAAATTCACTTTAGCGCTCGCTATCCTGTTTCGTGTACACTGCCAGCCAAAAGTTTGGATATGCCGGCATATATGCACGTCTCAAGCTAAATGGTCAAGGTTTCGTTTTACAATAGAATAACGATCCTATATAAGCACAGTTCTCGTTTTTGCCGAGGAAGCTGATGGTACACTCATGAACATGATCTGGCCACCTCAATCACCAGATCTTAACCCTATCGAGCTTTTATGGGAAGAGCTGGACAGAAAGGTGTGAATTTCCGGTCCATCCTCTTCGACCGAATTATGGTGTCAACTAGAAGATGCGTGGGCCTCCATAGAACAAAATACGATGAATAAACTTGTGGAAAGAATGCCTCGACTTGTAGAAATGGTGATAAAAACCAAAGGAGGACTTTTTGTTGAAAAGAATGTTTAATAATTGTATGTTAAAAGTACGTTGTAGTTAAGTCATTTCTGCTTTCTTCTATTTAATAACAATTTTGTATTGCGTAATAATTATTTAAATAAAAATAACTTCATTAACGGATCATTCTTTTAGATTTTCTTGCACTTTTACTAGCGTATCCAAACTTTTGGCCGGCAGTGTATATCAAACACGTGCATGGATCTTACTTTAATTTTTCTTATAATATTAATTATAAATTTGGTTACACCTCGTTACCTTAAACGTTTTATATCTCTCGCGAAAACTTATACGTAGAGAGAATTTTCTCTTAAAATTCTCTCCGTGTATAAATGTATGTGAGCGTCTGCAGTATATGAGCTCGGGTCCGCGGATTTAGCAAAGCCAAATGACTGTGCAGATCAGTCATCCCTTGCGGAAGCGACCGATTGAAGGAGCAGAAAAAACGTCGTTTACGGCAAAGGAGAAAATGATCGTGCGTACGGAAAATACGCTTTCTAGCGAGGTGAGCATAAGATTGATGCCGCGTTTGGGAAACAGATGCCTTTTACACGTAATTGCGCCATCGTGGACTTTTCTCTCGGTGACACGTTCGAGGAGTTGCAGTCAAAGCGGCGATCGCCGTCCATGCCATATATAATTCGACACTCACCATTACGCGCAAAGACGGCGAAACGCGTTCGTAACATTGTATTCTTACGCGCCGCTAACGCTGACGTTTACATTTACGCATAAACGTAAGTCACGACAGTTACAAAAGTGAAGATCGGACTGGTGTTACCAGCTTCACACCTTCGCGGCAATTAATGTCGCGTCGCCGTGGAAATGTGAATCACATCTTGAAAATGCGAAAGCACATTAACCGATAACGGTAGCGTCACGCTGTCACGACCCTAAACGTCACGCGCGTAGCAGCTTGGTTATCAAGCCGAGAGCCACAAGACCCCTCGAACGATCTTGCCTTTTACGAGGACCCGCTCCCTATCAATAACATAGACATTAATTTCAAGATAATTGGAAATGTTAGCACGAATCTCGAATCTCCTCGTTCGCCTGTTCGTTAGTCCGGTTACGGTAACTAGCGTGCGTATTCCTTGCTCGACCGCATTTCTTCGCTGTCTTCGCGTGCATTATCAGTGCGCAGTTAACGAGTTTTAGGATATCGAAAGTTACGTTTACAACGCTAAACGTATCGAGTAGGCAGATTAGGCACGTGATAATTGCAACGAATTATCATCTGGAAAGGCCGTAAGATCGCAACGACCACGGGGATATATTTCATAAGAGTTCTTTTTCCGTGTCGAATTTTCAGACGACTCGCCGACGACTCGCCGACGCGTCGCGTACAACGTAAATTCTCATTAGCGTCTTCTAAATACGCTATATTCCCGATACTCTTGCCGCAAGCGGTAATCCCGACATACTGATATGATATTACACATTACGAGACAGCGCCGTTCTGGAATAAACACAATATATTCACCCTTTAAAATTGCCATTACTACGCGAGGCGCAAATAGCGGCAAGGCCGCGAATAAAGATCGCCTTAATTGCAGCGCCACATTTGTGCGCCCACGCACAGTGCGCCGATCGAGACACATCCTTCAAAGCGAAGACATCGCCAAGTATCAAATTCGAATAGCTTGTCTGGTGGCATGAAAAATATACGAAAATAATGATCGTGCGAAGAAAGCGATGCGAGAATTGGCGTAAAAAGAACAACGACTTAAACGCCGTGACAGTCAGACAGAAGAAACTCGTGAGAAGGAGAATAGTAATAACGACAAAGTAGTTCTCGATACCACAAAGCGACATCGTTAATGGCGTTATTAAGAGAAATCCGAACTGAGGGAGCACGACGTGTGTACAGGGCGTTGCAAAAGGCGCAACGCGACCGCCGATGATTTTATCGGGGGAGCAAGAGAACCTGTTAGAAGAAGTGTTATTGCAATGAACTGCTGTATCTTATATGCACGATCGCAAATAAATTTCAACAAGACCTCAACTACACGGGCTCGTCTTATTTTCCGCGGCTTCGCACGGTCAGCTCTCGTTTCTTATCTTCATCACCTGACGAAGCGATCTGCAATTTTGATTCATGCCGCGGCAGATTCGAATTTCCGAGTTTTCGGGGCGATTAAAAACCAGATCTATTTCATCTCCGTTAATATACGTTTGAAACATTTATCCGTCTTGATCTTCGCTCAACGATTTATTTATCCAGGTCGAAGATTCCGTCATCTCGAATATTTATGTATGCGCATAAAATTATACGCGCTTCACATTTATGAGGTTACTGGGAATATTAGCAGTTGAGAATTTTACACAATTCTCAATAAATTCTAATAAATTAAAGCATGTTAATTCAAGGATTACACAGACGTCGTGGCACTATCTCGCGGAACGTTCGTGTCGCACTCCCATTATGGAGCGCGGCCGCGTAAGGTCGATTTTATTCAACCGCCGTCTTTCGCCGGTGCTTTTATCATGTTTCGGAATAATAATGTGCATACCGTTGCGGTATTATGGCGCTCGCAGTTGGGCTAGTATCATAATACGGCGGAAAAAATCTCGGGCCGTTTCATTAAGGCCGCCCCGATCGAGTTTGCGAGTGGACTTCAAGGCAAACCTATCGGCACGCATAAATCGCTTCTTTCTCTCGCTCTCTCTCTCTCTCCCTCTTCGTTTCGCTTCTACGAAAACTATTATGAGAGCGCGAGAGCACCAAAGTATGTCGAAGAATATCCTTCGAAGAATGCGCTCATCCACGAGAGACAATGAGCGTTTAACATAATATCAACGTTGAGGAAGGACTCGCGGCCCGCCCACGCATTTATTGACGATCGTTATTCATAGTCTAGACGTGAATTCGTTTCGCGTCGCTGTAATTTCACACGCGACGGTTTACTGCATCATTACACGTTGTCTTAATTTCGACTCTCTAGAGTACATTAGAACGATCTATTGTAAGGAGAATGATTTGTGCCAACCGATTTTCATGTATTTGAATCGGTTAGATCGTTCTCCTTATTTATTAGTGCTTAACACACAATAGAGCTGTAACATTTATACACATTACAAAATACCTAACATACTCTCTAAAAGTCTATCAGTGCATTATCACTGAAAACAGTTATAAGAATAGCATCGAATTATTTAGTGCCATACTTATAACTGTGGATCAGCGAATATTCACTCTTTTCAGCGATAATCCAACTTTTAGAGAGTAGATCCAAATCTCTAACTCGAAGTTTGAAAATATCTTGGAAGCTAAATAAAAATTTTAATTTTCTTTTCTTCCCCTGATTCTTTTGTAGTTCTAATAACATCATTACCTAATTATTATTGTCATCCCGGACAATTTAATGTAGGTAGAGAGGTGTCGGATCAGTGAATAATCACTGGTTTCAGTAATAACCCACTGGTTTCAGTGATAACCCACTGGTTGACTTTTAGAGAGTAAATCCCAATCTCTAACTCCAAGTTTAAAAATATCTTGGAAGCTAAATAAAAATTTTAATTTTCTTTTCTTCCCCTGATTCTTTTGTAGTTCTAATAACATCATTACCTAATTATTATTGTCATCCCGGACAATCTAATGTAGATAGAAAGGCGTTGGATCAGGTATTCTTCGTCTCTTATACGAACGAAACAAGACTGGTAAAATTTATTCACGATTTTGCAGAGGAGACCACCGGCGTCGATTTATCCATCTTCGCTTCGAAAGTCGCAAGGATTTATCCCGCACTCGCGCACCACTCGCGCTAATTAATTGTTGCATCTCGAGGACCCGAATTAACGCACGGGGCGATATTTAACACGTCGGGAAATTATGTATTTTATCGCGAGATAGGCCGATAAGGAGACAGACCGATCGTAGGTGTGGGATATGAAGAAACGCCGAGTACGAGTCCGTGTCGATATGATTTGTTGCTCGCTTCCCGCCCGGCCGACGAGCGCAGAACAAAGCCGAACCTACACTTTCTAGCCTCGAGTATAATACGCGTGTACGCGGTGAATCGCCGATGAACGAGGTGGTCAAGAAGGGCTCGGTGCCTCTCGGTACCTCTACCGCTCAGTAATCCCCGCGGAACGTCGTCGTTCGACTAGCCGGCGGTTATCTACGGTTTCTACACGGCAAAATGGATTGTCCTTCTGGGAGATAGCGGCGAGAAAAATGGGTGGGTTGAAAAAGCGGGAGAGGTCCGCAATTTAAATATAACCTTACCAGGAAACACCTCCGATGCGCCGCCTTTAGATATCACAAAGATTATTCGTTATTAATTGTCCACGCGCGGTATGCACGAGTGATCAATATCAATAACGATAATCGAGTTTAATTGTGAATCTCTCTGCTCTAGAAAGATGGTCGCATAATTACCTGCAACAGAAAAGAGAATATGCGTGAGCATATAGAAACTGCGAGATCACGTGTACATTTTTATTTCAGATAATTTAAAACAGTTCCTGTCCACGAAAATTGTAATTTGTACAAAATGAATGTTTAGCCGCAGCTTTTTTGTTCCAGACGCGACGTTAATTCTCTAGTTTTCGACGATACTTGACATTCTTTTCCCGAAGGAGGGAAGATACGAGTTTATCGCTTCTCAGGTCCGTCGGATTTTCATTCTGCTAGGAAAGAGCAGTACCAGGAAAGGATTCCCCGTCTCAAGAGAAACGATAGACGACCTACTTCGATCGCGTCTAAGCAGACGTCGCCCGAAGTACCGTAAACCTCGGCAAAATTGATAAAAGCAGGTTTTAGAGGCACCACTCCTCTCTCTGTCTCTCTTCTCGACCTCGCTTTGTACCCCGCAAACAGCGATGTACAGTTACTTGGCCTGACTGTTCCTCTCGCTGCGAATGTACGAGTGTACCTCACACAGGCGACATGTGTACACACACGCATGTGCCCATCGTTTTATATACGTGCCTAAGTGCTTTTCGGGTCGTGGGATACTTTTGCAAAGTACTTGCTCTTTAATGAGAGCAAGGTAGTTTAGGCGGCATCGCCTTTCGCTTTTCCATAATTTTAGAATGAAAAACTTCACAACAAGAGATTAATCAGATTCTTTTTACAAGGTAGTTTTTAATATTATATAACCAGAACAATGCGCGCGATTTGTTTATTTCTTCTTATTTTCGTGTGATAATTTTTATGCGTAACAAATAGTTAAAAAGTTTAACTGATGAGAAACATGGCACATTAAACATGAACAAAAGAAGTAAAGTATGACACGATTCTAAAAGAGAAGTGAAGCACACCGCGCTTCGAGAAAACCAAACGACATTCGCGCTGTAATATCTCTTTTTTAGAAAGGGATAATATTATACCAAAGGAGAAGAAACTTTTAAGTAGTTCAACGTTATCTTCCCCCTCCTTTAAGTAAGATAATACGAGATATGCGCTTTATAATGGATTACGTAGATCAGTTTTCCGCGAAAAATCGAAAGATGATTATACTTTGAATTATGTACTTTCAAAAATTTATTTACGATGCTATCGTAATTACTCGTCTGCGGCGAGACGCAATACTCGGCTGGATTATCTTCGATAACTATCTTACGCCGCTCGCACTTCGTACGCAACTTCAATTTGTATCTTTAATAGTCATTTCAATTGTAATCTACCATCAATGCGCAATTATCCTGACATCCTTCTCGCGAGCGCGGCACAAACATATAATATACCGGATAAATTTTTTTTCTCAAAATCGTCTCTCCGCTACGCAGAATCCCAGTGTTGAAACCTCCAGTCGGCAACTCGGAGTTTGGTTTTCGCGCGAGAAAAATTTTCTTTTCTCTTCTTCCGATCGTGTCGCGATTTATCATACGTCGCGCCTCGCACGCCTCTCGATTGATCGGCTCGCGGAGTTCTGCGCCGATAGCACTCGCTCCGCTGCATCCTCGTGGGCGAAGACGCGCGGACGACGATGCACGCAGCCCCGAGTGGCCCCGGGCGCTTCCCGCGACGCACAATTACCACGACAAGACGCGCCGGTGTGGGCGTAGCGCAGCGCTTTCACCCAACGGATCGCGCGTGGTCGTCGATGCGGCCCGGATAGCGCCTTCACTCACTCGAAATTTGTCAACGTCCCTCGCGAACGCTCGGGCGATTCGCAATATCGCATTTAATTCCCTCGCTACGGGCGATTAGAGGTGCCACGCAACCAGAAGGCACCTGCTCGTCGACGCGCCGCGAGCTTACAACGTGAAAATAAAAGAAAGAAAATTATTCTCTTCAACCGCGATCCTTCACAATACGTTAATCTTAGTCGCTGTAAGCGTCTACGTATCCGGCTGAAATCTACAGCCCAGGTAGTACATGGTGGTTCATCAGAGCCGGGACCAGGGTGTGGCGAACGAGACACTTGCCTCGTGTAAAAGATTCGGAGGGGCGCAGAAATGGTAATACAAATTTTTATAATGTACACCTGTATACAAGATAATTAGATGTTCTAATAAAATTAATATCAATATATTAAATACGACTAATTAAAATTATTTTTATTATATTTTATATAATATGTTGTAAAAGAAATATTTTTGTTACTAAGGGACGCACTTTTTTGGCTTCGGGCGCCAAAATCTAGTCCCGGTTCTGCTGGTTCATATTCACTTTATGTACACGTAGAGAATTTTCTCTTAAAATTTCCCCTGAAAATCGTGTAATCCCATTCACGTTGTCCCATGTGTTATAGGGATTTTCCCGGGATTTGTCGGTAGTGAAATAAAACTCGCCCGGGATATATGATAATAGTCAGGATTTAGTAGGGGCCGACGATTCTAGATTCGCACTATACAAGAGCGTCACGAGTGTCTTTGTCACGGGTGTCTTTTCGAGAGTCTTCTTTTGGGCGACCGACACATCGCTTCTAAACTTTTATTACGATCCCATCGCAATATTCGATTAGGGAAACCCGCGTGATACGTGGGTACAGCTGTTCGTAATTAGTCTTCAGTCAAATATGGTACATCTCTTACTTTCTCGGGTTTCGTCATCTCCTTGGTAATTGGTCGTCATCCGCGCCCGCAATTACTGTGACATTCCGCCGCTATTGCGATACATATCGAACTATCAGACACTAACGATGCACCAACATTGACGGGGACGCGGTGTCGACGATCGGCCGGGTCGATTAATTAGTCTCGCGGATGCGGTGGGGCGAAATCACGGACAACGTATTCACGGCGCGAAAGTACAAGGTGGAGAACACGCGACATCCTGATGGACCACCGCTCCACAAGGGCATATCGAAAATATGCCTCTCGCCGAACGCCGCGGCGCCATCGGCCAATAAATCGGGGGGGTACGCGGCAGGAAAAAGAGACGAGCGCACCTACGCGTACCTCCCGATAAAACTTACAGTGCTTGTAAACCACCCGGTGAACAGTGCGGCGCGGCGCGCACGCGAGGGTAGGAAACATGCACTTTATAATAATAGTAAAAATAACGATGGCGGGCGGCTGCGGCGACGGCGGCGGCGACGGCGATGGCGCAGCATGCGAACTTCTTGCATGCAAATGGATTGCGGGAAAGGCCGGTGCCAGGAGTAGCGTGGTATATCTCGCTCTTGTGTCCACGTGCACTGTGTACTGCAACGTGAATATATAGTATACGATCCACCGTGGCCGCGTGCGTATTTCACGCGGGCTACCACTGGCCACGCGGCGGTTCGACGGCGCTCCAACTAATACCCGCGGGTTTCTCCACGGACCGAGCACAAAGTTTCATATCGATATACCTCTAGACACGTTCGGCGAAAATTCGGACAAGAGTCAATGAAGAACGATTGGCACACGGTGGGGTGAAGATGTAATACTTTTCACAGATGAACGCGGTATGTCATCACATACACTTTACTTTTTCCACATGGATCTCGTTTGTTTAAACCATCCTTCTCCAAGTTCTAGTTTCGAGAATCGTGTAACCAATCGACTTGCAGCTATTCCATAAAAGCTGCAAGTTGATTGGCCAAATTCTAGTTTCGAGATTTCTCGAAACTGGAACTTGGACCAAGATCTAGCATCGTGGACACAGGCCTTAATAAGATGGATAAATGATGATTAAATAGAAATTCATAATGTGAAAAGTTGATCAATAATTTCTCGATCTCCCAATTTGTATTTTCGCTCGATATAACGCACGTTATTAGCGCCATCTCCGATTCCCGCCTTCCGTGGAACCGCCGTGTCCGAGTGCCACGAGAAACAATGGCATTATGGTTGTTTACGCGCGAATAAGGGAAATAATCGTAGCGTAACGGCGTAATCGTTGTTGCGCAAGTGGAAAATCGCAGGTACCACTCGGCGAGGAGCAAAGAGAATCTATAGCCGATGATCGTCGCGCGGCGAGGGAACGAGGGCGAAATTTTATACGGCGCGGACAATCGTCTCGCGATAATTATCGCGAATATTGCGTACTCCCCGAGAGACGCGAGTGCGTTAAACAGCTCTTGCGAAAGGAGAAAAACATCGTCCGCGTGAGAGCGGCGGGCGCTATTAGCGGTGAATTAATCGCGGCTAACGATTAGAGGCTCATGCTGCGCGCAACTGCGAGCGATTAAAAATCGCCGGATGATCGGTCGGGCTTAGCGAGCGGGCGATATATCGAGTTGTTTACGAACAACGTCGGGCCCGGCATAAGGAAGAGGCTCTCTCTTATTCTTCGGCTCCTTCGAGAGCAGCGGGCGAACGGATCCGCGCGCGGTATTTTACCGATAGGATCCTAAAGTATGTTGTGTAAATAACGCGGTGTACCGTGCCTCGCCGCATGAGGTGCCTTCTGCCGAGCCGCCGCCGTTTGCTCATTGTACCGTCAAATATTTTATGAGCCAATACGGGACAGTTCCGATATATCGGTACGATCGTTGGTTTACGCTTACGCAAAAGTGCACGTACCGACGCCGAGAAATTCCCTCGTGCAAATCGACGAGTGACAAGATTAAAAATATAATAGCTATATTCTAATCACAAACGTTTAAAAGATGTGGAAAAGGCAATGGGGACCTGTTACCGGTTACACGGTAATTAATATGTATTTCAACAAAGTATTGTACGTTTCCGTCATAGAATCTGACCCTCTTCAGTAATAAAAATATACCAATCCCAGTGAGAAACGACTCGTCGATCGATGTCGAATCGACATCGAGTATCGGTCGTTATAAAAACACAGAAAGAAATAAAGAGATAAGCACAAATGTCGTTACAAACAGGATGGACGCGACATGTCGAGTGTAAAATAAAATAAAATTTTTTCCTTAATATATTTTTCAACCTTCTTTAGAAGATGCGGCTGAGTCATTTTAAGTGGCCTCTGCATATGCACGTATGTAATTGCTTGTAAGAGTAGTGATTATCCTTGCAGGTCTGGCAGGATTTTTGCGCGCAGAACAACGCCATTTGAGATGTTTAAGCCCATTTGAAATTAATATCGCGCAATCTTCTGCGCGTCTGCAAAAATCCCGACGTATAAAGCGCGCAATTTACGCGCGCGAGCGAAAAAAGTTCGATGAAGTAATATCGCATATGGATTCGAGAAGCGCGCTTTTGCGGGCGGAGGAAAAAGGACGTAAACGACGCGGCGGAGAGCGTAATCGAGAAACCTCATTACGGAACGCCGATGATCCAACGTGCACAATTGCCACCTTTGCGCGTTACACCGACGCGAGTAAAATCCGATCCCCGGCCGATATTTACGATCGAGCATCCTCACGGCAAGATATCGGCGGGGAAGTGACGAAAAATCCTTGGAATTCGTGAACGAGCGCGATCGAGCCACCGTTTCGCGCCAGCTCGCTATAAAAGATCGCGAACATTTCTTTAACGGCTCGTAACACCTGCTCAGGTGCCTTAATGGGAAAAAGTTCGCGGCGAGACATCCGAGAGGTACCGAGGAGGAAATACCAAAATAATCCGCGCTATCGACGATGGGTGGTGAAAATCTCTTTCGTCAATCAATTAACGATCCGCGGTCGTTAACAGACCCCTCGCAATCATGATACTTTATTATCAAGCGTTTTAAGGATCGAATGGAATCCTCGAGACTCGTTAAAGAACAGCCGTAGAAAAAAAGTCTTCTTACGAAAAAATGCACTTGACGCGAATATTTGCATCAAGAGTCAAGGATTTTCAAAATACCGCGACACCGTCACATCCGTGATGGACGTCAATTAACTTAACCGATATGGTTTTACCTTCGATACTGCGTTAACGTCACGATTTACATGAGGCTTCCGCAATTATTTTAGAAGAATCCTGTCGCTGGGAAAAAATAACAGAATTTACGTCCGTTGTTCCCGGAGAATCGAGAAGGAAATACGAGCGAGAATTCAAGATTCACGAGACGTTTCTGCCGCGATCGTCAGACGCTATCACCTGCGCTGTGCACCTGCATAATATGTTTTAGTATATACCTACTGGTAATTACGAGCGGCGATTTTTGCGCGGTTTCCTCGCGGCTGGTTGCTGCCCGCAGTGACGTAGACGGTTTATTTTCAACTCTATTCGTATGTAGATCTTTCTATTTTAACCAACATTAAATTCCCCACGCAAACGAAAGCAAATAAAAGGTAATATAAAAAATAATTGTAATGTGTTAATTATTAATTAAAAAAACAATTTAACTATTAACTAACTTATCGAAAGAATGGAACAATCTACTCTAAAATGTAAAAATAAGGACAATGCTAAATGTATTGTTCTAGTTGTTTAAAAAAGTACACACTCTTAAACATCGAGACTAGATTAGAAGCCTCTCCTAAGAAAGAAACGACGTAGGTGTGTCACTAATTTAACATTTGAATGCACGTCCTAATCTAAAATTCCTTCCTCTCAATATATTTCTCCAATTTCTTTCGCGCTGCGAAAAGAAGAACGAATAGAGTCGTAAACTCCTTGGACTCATGCGACTTTACGCCACGTCTAATCTTCCTGTACGGTAGCTACAGGCCTGGACTGCCAACGAATCGTCGGGATAACGATTTTACAACCTTGCACCCGACCCGCAAGCTTCCGCAAGTCGCATCTCGCGGACTTTCACCGCACCGCGGAAGATCCCGTGTGCAGCCCATAACCTGCCCCAACAAGCGGCACGACACGAGTATAAAGTCTCGTGACGGCGACTTTACTCGCCGCCGCAACCATCTCGGAAGAAGCGGTCCATTTAAACACCTTTCTCGCCACCAGGAGAAATGTGTACGACGCACGAGATTTTTGTCGGGGATAAACGCTTGTACAGTCTCATTTATTAATGCCTGGGCCTCAGTTTTACTAGGATTCGCATTTTCGTAAACTTTATTCCCGTCTATACATCGATGAGTTTCAGGCTGTAATTCACACAGCTTCTATAAGTCTGTGGCAGTACATACAACCTGAAACTCAGTGGTTTGCACAGAGGAGAAAATGATGATACAAATACAGGCCCAGGCATTAATGAATAAGACTGTACCTTCGTAAAGCGATTCCAATCGCGAAATTTCTATGGTAACGAGCTAACGAGGATGTAAACGCGTGTCAAATAAAGTTACTTCGAAAATCTCGTGCGTCGTTTAATTAAATAATTCTTCTGCTCAAACTAGAATCGTCTAGAATTTCGTGTTAAATTTAGAATTTATTGCAACAAAGTTCCATCTTATTTAGAAATAGCAGGGTAATTAAGCTGTGATAATATATAATCGTTATTATTATATGGCAATTATTATAGAGAGCTTATTAGCAAACGTGCGTTCACGTCTCGCGAATCAAGTAAGACGCGATATGAATTGATTATATCCGTTAATAACAGCGCCTCGTCGACGTCGTCGCGCGGCTAAAGAGCGATCATCCATCACTCGGAAGAGAAACGACGGGGAAAAGAATAAACGACGTGGATTTCGCTTTTCCCCCGATTGCGAGACCTTTCTTCCCTCCGTGAATATCGGCATGGGAACCGTTAGGTGAAAGGGAATCGTAAACACGCGCTCACGTCGGAGCGAAGCGAAGAAACGCGGCTTTTGCGAGCGGCTATGCCTGCTGCGGAGGATTGTCTCTCTCGCAATTCACCTCCAGTAGGTAGGTGGGTTAACACACCTTCGTTAGAAACCAACGGCCGTAATTTATGACGGCCATTCTTCCCATTCGACTATCCGACGGAGTCGTTAGATCGGCGTAAGGAAAAGCCTTTAACGTCCGGCGATCACCTTTCCCCTTTTACGCGCGACTCTCGTGGATCTCGATTAAATCGCGAGATCGGGCTAGGTATGCCGCGATAATCCGCGTTTACGCGGATCGGCCTCGGAAAACCGAACGACGCGATTCGCACCGTGAAGAAAAATAAAACGCGGCCGCGTTACGCACCGCGAGGAAATACGCGTTCGATAATTTATCGCAGACCGTGACGACGTCCGTCGCAATAGGCCATCCGATTACGCAGGATACGCATTAATCATCGTGCATCGCGTTTAACCTACATATGTGCCTGCCCGCACGACACACACGCTCATTGATAACGACAGGTTACAATGCGAGTTACGACACCGCCGCGACGTCCATAACATCGGCGTGTTGCCGTGTATCCAGCGACTGGATAATGATAGTTGCATCGAGCGAACGCTATGCATAAACGCGTAGTACGAATATTGATATACCCCGGTGCTTTGGCGTTGTTATTATTATTGTCGGTGTTACAATCCAATCTTTAACATTTTCAAGTTGTGTTTAACGTACCGTCAGCTTTCTCTGTCATGTTTTTTTCCGCGTTATCCCGTCGCAAATATATAATTTCGTAGTTCGCTCTTCAATGCAAAAGTTGCACGCAAAAATATTTGACGGGGTCTCTAATTGAGAGTCCTCGTGGGAAAATGTTCGGATAAGGACGTGATTCTTGGAAAAGGTTTCTGGCGGTTTCGAACGCGAGAAATTTTTTACGACGAAATATAATTGTAACGTGTACGCGAGTACGTCGAGACCCGACCCAATAATGAGGAGCGTGGTAACAGGTCGAAGAGAGAAAAAAAGTGCCCAGTAGAGAGAAGAGAAGCGAGAGAGAGAGAGAGAGAAGGATCCTGATACCGGATCGTTCACTGCTCGAGAAAGGTGAGAGAAATTTATGCGTACGCCGACCCTCTCTCACTCTCTTTCCTTCTCCTCCTACCAGCGCTCGTTCGGCATACCGGCAATAATAATTAATCCGAATGGTGATATTCAATTTTAATCGATATGGCCCACCGTGCACGGGGCCTTACGAGCGCGCGCGCGCGCGACATACGAGCAGCAAAAGTGTTCCGGATGATGGAGACGAAGCGGCGAGATGTACGAGTTTACTCCGGGAGTAATTAGAACTCGATCGTTTCGTACGCGAAGGATGAGATCGCGGTGGGATAAGATGAAATGGAACCACGGTAAAATGGGCCACATCTTCGTCTCTCTTTCTTTTAGCGAATCACTCGAGACTTAATGCAACTGCATATTTTCTTACTTGTATGTGTATTTAATGGCGTTAAATATTAAATCACAAATAGCATTTAATAACGCCAGTAGTTAGAAACCAATGATATCCAATTTTAACGACCTACACTGGCCAATGTTTTTATTTTAAAAAACACGTTACAACGTTTAAAATAAAAACATTGGCCAGTGTAGGTCGCGAAAATTGGATATCATTGGTTAAATATTAAGTAACATTGTGTAAAGTATATGGAAATAATAATGGAAATAATTAGAAATAAAATTGCGAACAGGAAATTATAGTGCGATTAATGTTTTTGATTGAATCTTAGATTTCTCCAGCGTGGAGTCGAAATATTCTATTAAGAATTCTATTGAGAATTTCCATTAATATCCAATATCCTAAATGCTGTCTAGAAAATGACAGTGCTCCGTACGTAATTTAGATAGGTAATAAAAAGATACAATTCCTTTCACGGTTTTTTCATTTACATCCACATGCACAAAGTACGTGTATTCGTACTGCGAGTGGAAATCCTGGATATGTTTCGATTAACTTTCTTCACGATGGAATTTAATTGGTGCACGATTTACCTATTCGGACTAGCGACGTGCGACGTGAGATATCCGAAGTGCATTCTCCATCTGTCCAATCATGTTGAAATCCGATCTATTGGAAAGCAATTACAATATCCCGCATTAACTTATCGGATGGCAGAAACGTGACTCATCGTTACATCGCGAACGATTAAACTTTATGCACGCTTCATGCATAAAGTTTCGCCGAGCGAGAAGACTTTCGCGCTGCACCCGCAGTAAAACAGGAAGGTCCAAGTGTCTACGTATCGAAAAATAAAGACCTGTCGGGCTCGCAGAAAAAGGAACGAGGCGAGATGAACCGTAATAATTACAGACAAAAGATCCTGGCGCCAAAGTGAAATTTTATTTACTGTCACTAAATTTCGCGGCGTGACAGCGCGCATATCACACACATGGCCATTCCACGTGCTTTAACGCGTACGCATACATACAAGTGTCTAATACATTTGGGCACCAGGGACAGCTTTACCAGGGGCTAAATGGAGTTTTGTCGATTTTGTTTCACACAAATCAATTTCAGATCCGAATGCCGCGTTTTATTTTCCACACGCAATATTTCTTACTTCAAATTTAAGTGATTTAATCATGTATCTTAATTAATTACATCTTAAATCTTAGAATTAACGAAATTTTAATTATTTAAATTTCTTAAATGATGAATTTATACATTTCAAGTTTTAAAGACACTCGATGATTGCATTCTTAATACTGGACTGCCAAGTTTTATTACCCCCGCGGTGTTTAAATGTCTAAAAGCGATTGTGAAAGATATTTGTATACGGAGTCTGCAAAAGGGCGACCGCCGGGCAACGAAGGAAACATTATTGTGTCGTGTCCAACCAAGAGGATGAAAATCGAGGCGCGGTTCGCGCTGATGAAAAACCAGCACTGGAATTCACACTGGCGAAATGAATTGCGTGCACGCCTCTCGCAATCATTCACACGACGCTTTATTGAGCAAGACTGGCTACACAGCGTATATTCACCGGTCGTGTACACCTGTGCTGTCATAGACGATATTTTCTGAAACGACAGCTTTACAACCGCGCGATCAAAATCTCGCTGTTTCTTTCTAGGATGAACATCATTAAATCGCCTTTTTTCCGCGTAATTATACGCGGATTCGTTAAACATTTTATATTATTTTCCATTATTTTCTGATACAATCAACCGCTAAATCAACAACAAATGGCAAACGATTCTCGACATATATTTGAATGAGGAAAGTATTTATGCGAGCAGAGTGAGAAATTGCAGATCTAGATGATTACGAATTTACCGTGGAATGTCGATTCGCATTTACGTGAAAGTGATGTTATCTAATAACGCGAACTAATTGCGCGTATTATCTTCCGCCGAAGGTAAACGACGATTCGACGATGCTTTTCGTTAAGTTGCAGCATTGTGTCAAATACCACATAATGTAGCGTAAGAACTTTCTCACGTGCGTTTCCACGTCGCGACACTAATACAAAAACGGCCGATCTTCTTTCGGTGGCACATACTTGCCGCGCGGAATTCCAGCTATCATCGCGTGGGAAACGATTTTCTTTCTCTCAGACGTAATATGCGACTTGTACGATAATAAAGTTTTCTTCAAATAAATCAATCAGTAGCCCCGGCGTTGTTTACCAGACTATAATTATAGTATTTATGCTGCAATTTTGCCCTGACACATTGCGCAATTTTTCGTAAATTATAGTACGCGCGAAATCTGAATTATAGTTTCCCAAATTGCCACTTCTCTATGTCAAAAGATCAACTTGGAAGTCCTACAACTAAGTTTTCGACCGATCAACCGCAGATAAATATCGGCTTCTCTCTATTTTTTTAATTGTTTCCGCCGTGTTTAATTGCACCTGTCCGTTTCACGTACATTATGAGAACTTTCCTCATTGCTCAATATTTTTGTCTTTGTTGTACAATAACGCTCCCCGAGATGCTACAATTCGTCGCGGTTGTAAGAATGTCTTTTCGAAAAATGGACAGCGCACTGCGGAAAAGTCTCAGAAGGCTCTCTCAAAAGGTGCTGAATGCGATATGATTACTGCAGAACTAATAGCGCGACTTGCATAACAGCATTCACGCGTAAACGTTCGCTGTGAGATCTCGCGCGATCTCAATTATCGTTGATCTCTTCACGTTTTCTCTATGCGAAAGTTTAGAATGCCTAGCATCGTGCAATCATCTAGATATATCTTCTTTTCAAAATTCTCTATAGGGAACTTACTTTTTAAACAAGATACCTGCATTGAGAAAAATGTCCGATTAAATATAGTCGGATAATCCAATTACGTAATAACAAGTGCATATATCCGATTAAATTGCAGATCCGATAAAAAGTATGATCGGTTTTTCAGTCAAATTTCATCGGTAACTGCATTTCACCGGATGTATCCACAATTCATTCGGAAAACGTAATCGGAAACATTAACCATCGGAAACACTATTTAATTTGTTTATCCGATGGAAATTTTTCTCGGTGTGAATAATGAAAGTGAAAGTAATTCATGCAAGAAATATTAATTCTCCAATTTCACGTGTTTATACAAAGAAAGAAATTGATTTCATCATTTTTGTTCGTATAATAAAAATATAATAACACCTCATTTTTTGCATTAAAAATAACTTAATTAAATCTCGAGCATTTTTCTGATCTTTGCACGAGTTAGTGGATATACCGTACGCGCGAGAACCGCTGCTATCGCCTTGGTAATTCACCTCTTACGCTCCGACCATACATCTTTCTCGCCTCTCAGGCGGAAGTTATAATTTTCTAAGACACCTAGAGAAAGAGAGAACCCAGTTTAAACGGTCCGCTCACACATCGAGTATTCCTCACGTTGGAATTTACTCGCGCCACGATCGGCCCTTCAAACGTAAATTGCGTCGGACGAACTAACCACGTTGCCCGGTTACGGTGGAGCTTACGTAAGAACTCGTGGTAACCGTTGAGAGACCCGAAAGAAACGTTGCAAGAAAGTAAAGAGAAACAAAAGGTAGAGAAGAGAAAGGGACGAGGGACACACAAAGAGATGGAAAAGAAAGAAAAGTCGGGGGGGGGCTCCCCGGATGCTCGACGAGAGTTACACCTAGTTCTCGCGGAACAATGGCGATCCTGGAGATCTACGGCGATCGTGGTCAACGCGGCTGAATTATCGAGGTGTGTTTGGACTCTCTCCCGTGCACACGAGCTCTCTCGTGGATAACTCGCTATACGCGGCACCTGCGAGAACGCATCCGCGCGCACACCGAGGCGTGTACTCGGCGAAAACAAGCGGCCGATCACCTCACCGTAGGAATTCCTATCACAATAACGATCGGTTGTAAACCGGCGCATCCACATCTGATGATTCGAATCCCCGTATCGCAGCTCGGATGATCATCCGCAGCGCACGGCCGACATGCGTGGACGCGCGCGAGTCCGGACGCGAGTTCGTGCGAAACGATGTTACGCAGCAGCGAGACATACACAATGTACAGCCCGAGGACTCGCGAGGATTAGTTTTAACGTAAAGACATTTAATACGTGGACCATTGTAGCGATCGATGTCATCGTGGGGTCATCGCTCACGATGGCACGATGATGAAAATCTCGAAGAGAAGACTCATTATTAGCTATTTCTTCGATCTCCGCGAGATACGCGACTGATGAATAGATCGTTACTATCGCTTATCATTTAATCGCCGTCTCTTTTCCACGCGAAACTACGCGACGTTTCAGAGAAAGCAAGCCCGTCGTCGCGTCATCGATTGCGGCAATGCGGCAACGAGCCGCGGCGCGATTCGTATCGCGAATCATCGAAAACTGCGACGATGATTTGACCTATCGATCGATATCCGCGCGGACTTGTCCGTTATTCCCACGATTGGGAAAGGCGGAAGTAACGGAACATCTCCACGATGGTCGCCGCGATAATTTTGAAATACGGTCCGATCTGTCGGAATTAATGATACCCGATGCTTATTTGTACGATCCATCGGTATCATTACGGAATACATTATACCGGGGTTGTCGAACCCGTGAGTCGTAAAAGCTTTGATGGTTGTCACGGAAAGAACTATTTCTATAAACGGGCTGAGCTGCTTTACGTTATTCTCCGCGATCGGCCAAGAACAGCTGTGCCAATGGATGACATGTTATGCAATCGGGAGAAATCAAGGAATTAGCTGTATTAGAAAAAAAAAACTTTACATGACAGAGTCTACATTCTAGAAGTATTATCAGGGTTGGGAAAGTTACTTTATAAAAGTATCTAGTTACAGTTTTTTTCGCTAAAAATGTAACTATAATAGTTACAGTTACAAGTTACTAATTCTAAAAAGTAACGCGTTACAGTTACTCAACAAGTAACATTACTTTGCAGTTACTTTCTTGCAATGAAAGTAAAAATATCAAATCTGTGTTTCAATTATAAAGTGTCGATAAAAGCCTTTATGTGCAAATGCAAGACCTAATGCGATCTGTGGAGGTTTAAAAAATATATAAAGTAACTATTAATGTAATTATTAAATTAGTTACTAGTTATAAAAAAATGTAACTGAGTGCTAAGTTACGGTTACAGATGTAGAGAAAGTAACAAAGTTAAGTTAGAGTTACTAAAAAAAAAGTAACTGTAACTGTAACTTCGTTACAAGTAACTCTCTAAAAATCAATTAGTGAATTATCACTGGAAACAGTGAATAGCCACTGATTTGCAGTTATAAGTATACTACTGAAAATTTCAGTGGTATACTTATAACTGTAAATCAGTGGCTATTCACTGTTTCCAGTGATAATTCACTAATTGATTTTTAGAGAGAAGTTACGAGTTACTTCCCAACCCTGAGTATTATGCACGTGATATTCCAAATCTACATTGTATAAATATTATGTAAATAATGCGAAAGTTAAGCAAAATTTAAGATAGCTTGAAACAATTTGAATCCTCAATGTTTCCTAATCCAATTGATTCGAACAATCGATCAAAGATAATGAGCTCCGTCGCGAATTCTCGACTCTATAACAACGACGAATTAATTCCCTACCGAAAGCATTACGTTCATTGTCTTCGATCTCGAATCGAACGTCGATTACAGAAGTCCGATCGAACGGGCGTAGTTCTTCGCGCAGGAATCCTTTCCCCGTTGGCTTCCTGGTTGGAAACGAAATACCAGATTTCAATACGAAAGCACACGTGCCCGCGATCGCAGTCGATGGGATCCGCACCGGTGAAATCGAGATAGTCGGGGCGGTCTAATCTCGGCGCATCTATCAGCCACCTCTCGACCCCGGCGATTCGTCTGTGCCGTGTCGAACGTGCCTACACCTCTAACACACCTCGGTCCATGTGACTCTCTCGGCTAGCGTCTTTTATATTCTCCGGCCATCTTTTACCGATCGACGTTCCCGCATCTGTCTTTCTCTCTCTCTTATGTATTCTTTCCTTCACACCGAGTTTTCATTATTTCATGATACCTAGGACGAAATGAAAGGCATAGGTGGGCGTAGAATGAAATCGATAAACCCGCGATCGAGCCACCGTGAGAAGATGCTCGCGGGACTTTCGACGCATCCCGACTACTACAATCTGTACCTCGTTTCTCGGAGCCTTCACGCTCGACGAACGCAACTACGATGGACGGGCGAATACGCGAAAGTCATGGGATGTTCTCTCTCGGTGGAGAACGCCCCGGGCGCGAGATACTAATGACCCGGAATGCGCGCGATTCGTGCTCGAGCGAGAAGAGCGAAATCGTCACGGATTGTACCGTGAAGACCCATACCCACAATTTGTACGTGTTTTCGGTATAAGTACCGCGATAACTGACGCAATTATGACAAAATGGCTTTCAAATAATGTTTCGACGCTTCTCTCTTTCTGTTTAAACTTTGTATGTTGCCTGAATTCTTCATCCATTCGTGAGGAACAAAAATAAACTGTGCCAAACAAAAAATTATGCCACGAAGCTATTTCGAATAAATCTTACAAAAATCGTATAATGTTTTATATGTATCCTTTCGTCGAGAGAAAAAGTATGGTCTCAATATTGCTTTTAAGGATTTTCCATGAAAATAATTAGCGAGGTGTTTCAGAGAGGCATCTTATATGATTATTCACTACAAAGAAAGAGATATTGAATAATTTGTGGTTTCTATCGAAAATTAAAAGAGAAGCTGCGATGTAAAAAGCCGCGTGTTTCATAAATCTAAAGTAGGAAACGATAAATCTCTTCCGAAACGATACGAAGCAAGGGCATTTTATTCCGCCTCGCGGTTACATCTCGCACACGCATTATCCCGCATTCCGTTACCCTTTTATGAACGCGACGCGATGCAGCGGAAGGCATGAATCTTTATGGCACGCAGCTGCATGCGTAACGCGCGCGCGGTGCACTTTTCCGCGCATGGACGAGCGCGAGTACTTTCGCAGCGCGTTTAAAGGCGAATACCCGGCGCGTCCTCGTGGACAGGCACAGAGAAAGCCGCGGGATGGAAGGATTGACCGACGCGGTGATTCACGTAGCGAACGCATCTGCCATCACCGGCTCGAGAACGATTTCATGGCGATTCGTAACGATGCCCATAAAGGTTGATACGCTGGAAGGAAATCCTCCTCTCGCTCGCGGGGGACGATTGCCAAAAATGGGATCCGACGCGAGCGACGGATATCTCGCGATTTACGATATCGACGATCGCGAGAGCAGAGAGATCGGGTTTGCTATATCAATGGTCCCCGGCCGACGAAATTTACACCGCCGGAATTATTATCCTGATATATCGAGCGGATCCAATTCAATCCGCATCCGGCGCTCAAAATAATAAGTAATTCTTTGAAGGTACAAACGTTCCGACGGTTTTTCATGATCTTCGAGCCGGGCATTTGTGAGATTATTTATACGGAAACTGGTTAGCACTGGGTACCGCGACAACCACTCGCATACCCAAATAATTAAGTCTAAAATACTCGACTGTGCACGTTTTAGTTTTATATACCGCTCAAGATATAACGAGCTGTTATAATGCGCATCTTTCGGCTACTTGCGGGCTATAAATAGTTAGAAAGTCCAGTCTGTGATAATAAAGAGATTATTTCGGCAACGAAAAAACGAGCTTAATATCAGTAAGTTGTAGCGTGCACCGCGACTAATTCAAAATGGACTGTGTCGAATGTTTTAGAACTATCTCGTTTACAGTCACGCTGTGAGCGTAAGGATGTCGAGTTGAACCTTCGCGGTGAATGACCATAACTTTTGCTAATTATGTAGGAAAAAATATTACTTTTAACTTTTATAACTCCTGCAAAATACTAACATCATTATGAGCAACGCTGCAAAAAGCCAGGTAACTTTAAGAATTTTATAAAAAAACTGTGCTAAAAAATTATAATAATCTTTAAATTAAATAATACAAATATATGCAAATAGTTTGTATACATTGTTTATCTTCACATGTGAATTTATTCGTCATCAAAAGTAAAAACATTTTTTTTAATAAAAAATAAAAATAAGTTTTGATCAATAGTTGCACAATAATAATAATTGCAAAAGTAGGATTGCTTATTAAAAATCATGTTGAAAGGATGTGAATCAAGAATTTATATCGACTCATTTTGTGTACGTAAAAATTGAGAAAATCAAAGCTGTGGTAAATAACAGCGATATGGAGAACCGAAGAGATATTGTATGAATCCCAGCCAACAGTCCCTAATTAACCGATATTGTCGTTTGATCAGTTGTTATACTATCCAGTTGTCCTTGTTATACTATCACGAAACGAGCACTACGAATGGTAAATTCATGCAAGCACTTAAACGGCAATAACGATACGCTCGCTCGGGTGCGTGAGACGCTCGCTTTTTCACGCGAGAGCAAGGAGCGCGACTTGGCGTGAGAGAAGGCCATAACTCACGCTAGGCGAATATCGGCTGGGGCTCGGGAAGGATCGAGAGGGCGGTTCGGGGGGAGGGATACTCAAGTGGATGAATCTACGAAGATAACTCTTAATATCGTGTTAATTATCCGAGTCGAGGCTTAAGCAATTCCAACTCCCAGCTTGGCATATACTTTATGGAAATGTATCGCACGAACCGTAATCGAGGCGCACACACACGTTGAGGCAGACTTGCCTATAAGAAAGATAAGGTAAAAGGATTAGAGAATTTCGATAGTCGTTGTAAATCACGCTCGCTTATACCGAATAAATACCGCCGACCAATCGCACATTTCTTCGCGCTCGAAACCCCGAAACAGAATTGCATAAGGTGTGAAAATTATGGACGACAGGTAGAGATAAGAATTTTTCGCGTTCAATAAGAAATTCGTAATGCAAATCATGTGACGCGATGTTACCATAATTTTTAACACTTCTTTGAATATGCGGAAAATTTATGCCACATCGAAGTAAAATCTGATCGAGAATTATTATTCCCACACTGAGAAAAATTTTCATTGGGCTAACAAATTAAATAGTGTTTCCGATTACGCTTTCCGATTGAATTATGGATACAAGAAATTTATTCGATGAAATGCAGTTACCGATGAAATTTGATTGAAAAACCGATCACATTTTTCAAGTGTTTAAAGAAAGTTGTAATGAATAAAATGTCGGACATTCATAATCATTCGTGACAATTCATAATTAATTTGGGTTATTCTCGGAAAATGATTTTTGATCGACGCACTATCAACTCGGGCACGAATCTTATTAAAGTATCGACTTACCTCGGCGAATGCATAAGGCACGCGCGCAATAAGAAAACGAGCGAAAATAGCTATTGGCGATTGATACCTCGATAATGGAAGTCGAACGAACAGCTTAGCAGTTACATGGGAATTTGCGGTGAGAGCATTTGCGAAGATCGTACGCAGAAATGTTTCTTACGTTCGATTTCGTTCGATCTTTTTGCGGTCGGAGAAACCTTATACGAGCAATCGAAACAAAAGATAATGCGTAAAGATTTTGCTTTCCACTGGATATTTCAGCGATATCTGACAAATAATAAATGTTAAAAATGTAGCGCATGTTCAATTGATGCATTTTAAATCAGTCAATAAAATAAAATTTCGATGGAAGTTTCATAAAAGTATCAAGCCAAGAAACGTCACAACAAAACATTAATAAAAGAAAGTGTCGAATTTAATAGAATTGTCTCTAAATAAAATCATTTTTATATAAAATATTTTGTTTATGTAGTTTATAAAACGATGCTTGTAACTTACATATTGATTTAATAATGAAACTCTTTGGTAACGAAAACTTGATGCAATACTACTGAATATCGTAACGATAAATTTAGTCGAGATGTATCAACGTTTCATAAAAATATAAACGGATTATTGAATTGCAATTGTATCCAGCAAGAAGCATCTAATTTGCAGAAAGATGACAGCTCATTTCTAGCTCTTCTCTTTAACATAATTGCAGCGATTACGGAGGGAGATCAGCGGGATCGTTCTGTGGGACCCCGATTGCGCGACGATCGCTGTTAAATTCACCCGAGCGACGATGCAGTAGAGCCTGCAATTCGTCGCAATTAAAGCCCACTGTCGATTGGCATACTCGTCCCGTTATTACGATCAGATAATCCGAGCGCCATGCCGGAGCAGGTGGGCGGTTCAAGGCCACCACGTGGCCTCTGATGCATCGGATGTGCACGGCGATGCATTTTCACTTTCGTCCGAAATCACCGAGATTGATTGATCCTAATTTACCTGTCGCCTTCGAGAACAAGCAGTCTCACTTTCTCGCGTAAGAAAAAAAAAACTGGAATGCTCAATAAACTATCGTTTCCGAGGCGACTCCTTTCACACGTTACTCGGTGCATGCATTATTCGAAAAACAGTTGCAACTACCTGCTACAACCCTACACTTTACTCCGTAATTACACGTTGTATCGAAGTTTGAGAAAACAAGAGTCGGATCGGCGATTAATAAGAAAATAAATCATGGAAATTGTTTGCCTATTAATCAAATTGTAATCCGCTAGTATTATGTAAATGTGTGTCTCTATCCTGTACACGTTTCCATTCATATCAGCGAATACAAGTTCATTTATTTAATCATTAGTTTCAACTCGATTGAAATAAAGTTGTTAATATTCTTTCAATTTTACCAAAAATTGTTAAATTTTTGTTTACCACTCTTTCTACTTGATGACGCGTACGAAACATTTTATATAAAGTTTCATAAAAAGTAATATTTTGATACTTGTAGAGATCTGATTATATCGAAGCAGATAACCGAAGCGGATGCATTTGTCGTGGCTGGTTAAGAACTGAGAAGTTCGCGGGTTGCCTTTTGGTCGTAAAGATTCGAGCATCATTTGTTTTACGCGCGATGCACTTGCCGAGGAGTCTCTATCAATATATATGGCGAACAGCATGCACAATCGCTGCGCCTTTTCTCCGGCTCGAAGTAGCCCATAATTATAAGGCCAGTCGCGTAAAAATCCCCGTAGATTTACGGATCTCCCCTCGCGCGCGTCTATAAATAATCGAGATACGGAATATTCGGCGATAAACATTTTTCGGTATCACAATCGCCGCGCCGCGGGCCGCGATTGTCCTTCGAGAATGCGATTCTCTTATACAGGATGTCTTGCGTTCTCCAGACGTCCCTTTGTCCACAGAATTTGAGTCCGGAGCGAGTTGCTCGTTGACAAAATTTTCCAGCTTTTCACATTACAAGCTACCAAGGATTATGAAATATTTCGCGGATTATAAAATTTAATTGCAGAATAAAAAAAGTACAAAACAAAGCTTTACCCTTGATTTACTTTTCCAAAACAGATTGTAGTTTAACTAGATTTTAACGGTAAGTGCACAAAAACGTGGTGCAAACCTAACTTTTCACCACGGAAAAATTGATCCCGGATTATCCAAAGGGTCCGCAAGCAAAAGGATATGCGGCGAATCTGAAACACCCCGTATGTCGGCGGTGGTTTAAAAAATCGTGCGATATCTCGCGCCGGGAGGAATTCAAACGTCGTTTATCAAACGTCACCGCGCGCTTATCAATGAGCAGTGCCTTCTCTCGTCCCTTTTCACCCTGGACGTAGCCTACAATTATGTTCTCATACCCAGAGAAAAATCCACGTCGATTCGCGTATTCTCGTTCGGTGCGCGTGCTCTATAAATAATGGCGATACACGCCTCGACATATCGGCCTTTTCGAGGTCGGGCGCGCGCGAGCCCGCGGGGCGATATCGCCGCGCACTCGAGGATGTTTCAATGCATCATCCGATGCACGTGGTGCACACGCGAATCGCCGTCGTTCGTCGCGAGGCGGCGCGTGGACGCCTGTTACAGTTCGCCGATAGACAAATTAAGATTCCGCTATCGGATCGTAAAGTTCGCACGTCGTCGATATCGTTTTGCGTAACATATATAACGTATACGCTTCGTGTGCACGCGAATATTCCCTTCCAGGCTATCCTTTCGGTATCCTTTCCATCGGCAACATCCGAATTTAATTACGACACGGGCGGCGCCCCGCCGTTTCGCGTGCGCTACGTTCACCGGATCGGCTTGATTGATAATTAAAATACCAGACGGCTCCTTGCGGAACGACCGACAATGGCCGCTGCTCTCCAGATCATAATTACATCAGAGTGACCGCCGCGGTATGATAATAGTCCCCGCGATTTCGAGAACGCCCGGCCACCGTTGATTGATCGATCTCTCGTTCACTAGCTCGCTGAAAAACGATCGATCGATCGATCGATCGATCGGAGATTGATCATGCGTTGGAAGCTTATGTAAACGTCGGATGGGTCCGTTTCGCAAGCGATCGCGGAAGAGACCCGCCCTGGTTCCGAGGACAGGGTTGGCAAAATTCCACATTTTTTTAAATAAAGTCCATGCCAGTGGTAAAAGCCGGTATTTTCCGGCAAAAACTGGTCTTCTCTATTAAAAACGATGAGTAGAAAACTTTTGGAAAGCACTGGAAAAAAAGTATTGTTTCCCGCCTAAACTAAAACTTAATATAAAATTTAGTATCTCCGTAGTGCTCGTTTTAAAAATATGTATTAATTTCAATAAAACAATTTTTTTATTAAAAACTTATTATATTGGTTCCTTTTTAAAATAGTGATTAATATCTATTATTTAGTATTTAAAACAAACATCTTTTCTTATAAAGAGTATAAAAATGACTAATATTTATATAAATATATTTTAGTAAAGTTATTTTTATAATTTTTGCCAATATATTCCATTGGATAAAATCCGGGACGGTAAAAACTGGAATTTACCATAGTTTTTTCCACCCCCTGGATTTTTCCAGTCAACCCTGTCCGAGGATTTGCGTCGAGAAGCGCGTCGGACGCCGACAGAGTGGCGACATGCGTGATCTAAAAATGCGATAATCGTAAGTGCAATGCGATCAAGGTATGCGCGCGCGCATACATGCGTACACCCTGTGGTACGGTGATCTAATTAAACGGACGGCCTCGATACCGAGAGGCTTTTACGACTCGTCGTTCGGCAAAAACTCGCCAAAGAAACCCATATCGCCGTAGACTTACGGAGTTACGTTTCGTAATTTTATGGAAATGTCGGCGCTGATTAGAGCAGAAACAACCGCATCGAGCATTAATCGGGAGGAGCGGAGCGAGGCTACCACTTACGCCGACTTAAACGCAGAAACTGGCGCAGAATTAAACACTGATAGACATTTAATGGTTCGCTTAAGACAGGATGGAGATTAGCGTTGTAATTAGTCAATTTTTTCCGTAGGGCTAAGGGGATTCCTCTCGAATACCAAAGCGGTAAATCACCGTCTTAAATTCATGCTCGATAGTTATTCGGTAAAATTGTAAGTAAACATGAGATTAAGAATTGAAAAATACCAAAACTAATGAGCTCCATTTAGCGACGTAATAACAAAATTAAAACTAGTCTCGCGGCGGAGCTTCTCGATTTATCCGTTCATCTGAATCCTTATCTGAGAATGCAAATATTGCAGTATGAGCAAGTGCATTCCAGCGCGTCTTCGTTAATGCGGCACTTAGGCGGCTCATCGGGACGAGTGGTAGATGGAAGCGGATTTTATCGTAGATCGATAGCGCACGAAGACGAGACTAGAAAGGGGACAGTTTGAAAGGTTTACGGCAACTTTTAAAGTTCAATAGCAACCGGAGCAGGCGAGATTTGCCGCCATTTATTTTATAGACGTGCTCCACTTGCCAACCGGCTTAAAGTGAGAGAAGGGCTGGCCGATCCATTCACCAACAAAGACGGGGAAAATGCGAAAGTGTAACTGAGACGGAAAAGATGGAGATAATATAAGGAATGAAGGGAAGAGAGAAAGAGAGAGAGAGAGAGATATCAAGGTTTACGGCGGTTTTAGCTTTAGCAGTTTCTGCATGCCACCGCGCGATACAGAAACTGTCCGTTTCGAATGCAACGCGTGCGATTCACGCGACAAGTTTTGCACAGCTCACTCCACTTCGAAAGTATGAATCGCTGCATTTGGGTTCTGGGTCGCCGAGAGCAAGAGTACCATTCCTCGAGAACGACTTTCGCTGTTCGCTTATCGGACGCTTTCCGTAATGGCAAACAATTTGCAGGATGACGGAAAATCGTTCCGCTCTCGAGGCGAGAATACGGAAAATAAAAGCAGAGAGTAAAGCAAATTCAGTCGTGGAATTTCATTTCTTCCATTAAAACGATTGAAATTTTACGACATAAGAAGAGTGGTCCATTGTATAGCTGACTGCATAGATCATTTGGAGAGATAATTAACGAACGAGTTTACTAGAAGAATTAAACGCTGGAAAGGGAAGAAATGCTTCGGAAAGTTTCCCAAGACACATTTCATTCGCTGTTGCATAATTCAATAATGATCGGAGGGAAGCATTGGCGAAATAGAAATCGTAAACGCGTGGGATAGAGTAAACAGCGAGAAACAGAATTAAATAATAAGGTACATAGACAAGAGGGGATTTTTGTACAATGGCAAAGGAACGCCCGCGTTGATCCGTATCGCGCATTCATCCCGAGCCGTTGCACGCCTCCGCTAAATAAACCATTTATCCGCGGCACCTGGACCACCTTTAACATATATGCACGTAATACGTAATACGCGAACGTACGTACGTAGGCACACGTAGCGTGTAACGAGCGTGAGAAAGTGGTTCGCGGTTACGCGAACGATGATTCGATTAAGCTTAATGACAGTGCGTGAATAACAATTGGCGTGTTCCGAGTTTCCACGGCGCCACTCCGCGCATTATCGATGCAAAATCGACCGGGATTTACTTTGCATCACTCGCGACGTGGGGCGCCGTCGAGTCTCTCGCTGGAACCTCCTTAAGGCAGTCGCGTCATCCTCCGTCATAAGACCGCGTTCTTGTTTCGCGCCGATCTCTGGTAAACGCTCTCGCCGGCCGAGGATCGCCTTGGGAAACGGCTTCTAATTTCAATCACCGTAATCCGCGGTCATTATGCACCATCGCGCGGTTGCGGCCGGCTATCTTATGACGATCTTGCGACAATCTTGCAACACGACGTGATTAATCGAAACCAAGTAACTACGAGAACGGAGGCGATTTTCAGGTGCGTCCTGTAGATATCGATTTCAGAGCATTGCGTATCAAAATTGCTTACATAGCTACTTTATCTCTAATGAGATTATTTTACTCTACTCTAGTAGAGCGGCTCTGAAGAAAGTAATTAAAATTTTTCCCAATAAAAGTATAGGTAGGTCTAACTGTATGATCCGAAATTCTCATGAAGAGAACTCAACATCGATTGACTTTAAGTTTCCATGATACTAAAAATAGGAAAATTTTCGAGTGTCTGGGAGAACCAGAGAGATAATTCCGATTAAATTTACGCTTATGTGCGCGACAAAGAAATAATCTTGGTCCCCGATAGTTTAGGACAAGATATTAATTTCAAATACTGCCTTCGTCACCAGTATCAGTATCTTCTCTAACAAGGTGTCCCGAGGTTAAGTATGCCATTTATCATTCGCGACAGGATTAATTATTTCGTTCGGGTGTTCAAGGGCAAGCCTGGCGATGAGGTAACAATCGGCCATTAGCGTGTATCCCTTAAAACGAATAGTTAAGTGACACGTGCGTATTTTTCTGTCATATGTATGCACAACGCATGCATAATACAACCGTTAAGATGTTCACTATGTAAGACGTAAGCACTCGTGTCGCGTAAAATTTACTCTCGCTATCTATTGACTTGGTTTTCACGGGTAAAGTATTGGTAATCTTTTGAGATATTTTTATTCGCGATCCATTTATGTAAATTGATGTTAATCATTTTATCTATAAAACGCGGACGATGATCTGAAATAGTTTAGTCAAGTGCTCCGAGAGAATCGTTAATTTCTTAATAAAAGAGACTTGCAGCTAAACCTAGAACAATGCGAATTAAGATATTGCGTGAGATAAGTATTACGAGTTCGAGCTGCACAGGTTCGTTGTTCAGCAGCAACGATTGAATCGGGCCGCGATCTATGCGGAAAATATTTTCACGACGATTGCGCGCGGTGCAAGCAACGTCGAATAGGTCGAAAAGGTCTCTTATTAAAGTCCGTGCAAAATGACCGAGGTCTTTGAGTCCCGCGAGCCGCTGTCAGCTTATTGTGTTGCACGGGATGCTGCCATCCGTTTATTGGCCGCCCATCAAGATAACAAGACTCCTCTTTTCTTCTTTTTTTCATCCTCGGTTCCACGGGAGAGAATCCAGCCTTACTCCGCGAGAGACAAAACCCCTCATTACGACCGCGTCCGTAATTAAGCTTTATACACGACGAAAAATACATCTCTTCGCTCGTTGCCCGGCAATTAGTTTTTATACTATCATCCTGTCGAAAGTCCGAGGGACGACTTAAAAAACACACGCACACACTGCTGAATGCTAAAATGGCAGTTACACGGCATGCTTAATTCTCAAACAAGAACATCATTTTCAAGCTCGGAACAAACGTACTTTTCCCCCCAATTGATTTCTTAGTTCGGTAACTCGGCGATTTAACTGATCTGTGCTATACAGTATATAATTCGAAATTATACGAAAGATTGAGAAGCTTAATAACGCAACATCTAAGATATCTATTAACTCGAACTCGTATCGACCTCAACCCCCTTCGTTATTCCGCGCTCCTCCATTCCCGCATTGTTACCAGAGATTTACGCGCCTTCGAGAGGCGATAAAATACCCGGGCCGCAATTTCTTGGCACTCGAACCGATTGGCCGGTATGTATGCGGATGCGTATGTATGAGCGTACGTATATACGTGATGCACACGAGGGATTAACATGTTTCCTATGTAACGCGCAGCCCTGACCAGAGAGACGTCGTCCTTCGCGCTCGCTTAAGTCGACATTGACGTCGTTATCCGTCGTGATATGCGCTATTCAAAGACTCGGCTTGCCTATGGTGCCACCACGATCGATAATGACGTATGACATTCGTCAACGATAGAATGCCGTCGATATCCTCGACGGCGTGGGACATTATTAGCATCGTCGAGCAGAAGCCGAAGATGCCGAGAAACCTGAAAAGTGACAAAGTAATCTCGTATACGATTACAGGAGCAATTTCACGGAGATACGAAAAACGACGCAAGAATGTAATTTTTTAACACAACGTACCCGTGGTTTATCTTATCTTACTGTGATCTCGTTTGAATCCTGTAACACCGCCTTTCTTTAGAAAAATTTGAGATATTTAAAAAATGAATTTTACATCTGAAATTTGCATCCGAATGAATAATATTAATTCCGAGCGAAGTGGCGTTAAAATTTTAGTCGCGTACGACGCAACGTGAATGCGACATCTTAATTGCCATCAATGGCATCAATGTATCATCTTGTCGTTTCGAACAGCGCGCTTTTCATCCTATACGCGGTATATCAATTGCAATCTTGTGTACCCGATTCTTACGATCGCGCGGAACAGCGTCAACATTAACATATTGAATAACTAATAGGAATACCAATGCGGCGCTATTAAGATTTCCATCGATCTCCCGTGAAAATTGAATACCGTGACGCTATTAAAGGACGGAATATTCTTATCTAGCGTGCGCGCGCGCAATTCTCGCCTTCTCATTTTCCACAACAATATAATCGTAATCACATAAACGTTTCTCCGAGCTACGGCGTCTCGCTGCGGTATGCGACGCGTTGCGGTATTGTTGTTACGTCGACGTGTACAGTTAATAGGAATAACGCGTGACTAACGCGTCTCGTAAAGCACGGGCTAGCAGGTGAACGTATACGGATCTCGTTACATAATGCAATCGGCCGCGGGTGCGTGCGTGCGTGCGTGTGCGGCGACTTAGCGGCACTCACGCGGCGCGTAAAGCTCGTTTCGCACGACCTGTAATTCGCGACAACGCGCTATTCGGAATTTTGCACGCCGCGAGCGAGTAATGAACAATTTATATTTCCTTGCAGTTTCATACATTGCATTGTGCCTTTTTATCAAATTGGAAAAATTCTGTTTCTATATGACGCAGAACCGTGTGCTCGGTATACAAAAAACTGTAACGGAGTCATTCATAATCAATAATCCTTACGTTAAATTGTTTTCGATTAATACAAGACGGGATTTCTTTCGTCTGCGGCATTTAATTTTTTCAAGTCCATCGCGAAACTTGGTCCCTTTGAACTTTGAATTGTGCAAAACGGGTTTAACATACGTACGTGTACACGCATACGCATACACGACGGCACATCCGACCCGCATGGTGCGAAATGCATTTCGCCGTCGGCCACATTTCATCTTCTCCGAGTCGGGACTGCGAAAAACGGGCACGCGCAATCTCATAAAGTTTAATAAACAAGCCGCTATCTACATACGCATCTCCCGACTTTTCCATTAAACTTTCCGCGGCGACCATGCGGCCGCACCGCGAGACACCGTGCAATTTTTCACGACTCCCACACGCGCCAGTTGCCCACGTATCGAACTATCTTTTAATCGGTATGTCGGGAGTGCGTGTCGCGTGCGTGCGCACGATTTCGCACGAAATATCTCTCCCGGTTTTATATTATTTTATAACATCGCGCTCCCTGCTCATTTTTCTAAACCGTTACTCGTATATAAATTACTAACGCAATATAGATTATCAGTTTGTACGATCTATATGTACAAGAGTATATAAGACTACAAAATTGTAAATGATATTAAAGCTCGTACGATCTATATAGATTGTAGGATATATGGAATCTCCACAGATTGGATATCGTAAAGTAAAATTGAATAGACTTTTAAAATAAAATTACTTACGATTGCTTACGAGAGCCAATCAGGATTTAGCCTTAAGTAATCTGATCTAAAACTCTGCATTCTTATTGGCTCTCGCAAGGTACCCAGTAAGAAAAATAGTATCGTGTGCCGTTGGCTTTAATTGCAAAAAATGTTCTGTTTATCTGGTAAAATGTTATTTAATAAAAAAAGTATCGATGCGCGGCTTATCATCTTGGCTTATAGCGAATGCACTCGCATATTCTACGGTGCGCACAACGAATGGCCATTTGCGGAACGACGAAGATGCAGAAAAAAAACACAGTCATGTTGTTACTCGACGATCCTACAGCCTTGCAACTTCATATGGCTTGACGAAGAGAACTAGAGTAGGACTGGAGTAGAGAGAGCCGAAGACAGTGCGCCGCAATCGAGAGTAAATCCTGGCCTCGTTCGCCAGAGGCGTCGCGGCATTCCGACCGCGGTGTAGGCATGCGACTAGTTTGGAAACGACATAATTATCGCCACCTGGGGCCGCGTTACGCTACGGTTACGTTACTTTCTATGTCGATACTCAATAACGATCAGCATGGACCTCGATCGACTTTCTGTCTCCTTCCCATTTTCTCTTTCTTGACTCGCTCGATTCTATAGTAGCAATGCCTATAGTCTTAGAACACTGTTCACGAATACTAATACTACCCACTTCCCAACGCTATATATTTTACCTGTCAAAAAAGATTCGTAACTTTGCGTAAGAGTTTGTTTATTGTAATTTTATTTCACGATGTTCAATCTATGGAGATTTTATACTGTATGTATCTGTTCAACAGGTATCGACAAACATCGATGTCTCAACTAATCAAAGCATATCTATTCTAGAATCGTGAGCTCCACCTTTGGTCACGTCTTTGGTTGCAACCTCATTGCGGTAACACGTGCGAGGGTGAGATTACAAGTGCGCGTTTATTGAAAACTAAACGTCGGACGTGCGCAACGGTGTGTGTCGTTGATCATTGGGGCAAGGTCGCCATAATCGATGTCACAATACTCCCTGTGCGCGAATTACGCCACTCATTAACATCGACATGTACGTCGGCAATTAACGAGCCTCGGATTTACGAGATCAAGAGTGACAAGAATTTCAAGGAGGAAAGTTTGCCCCTGTAAAATTCGAAGTGTCTCTTCGAGCTCAAAATTTGTAATAAATAAAATTTCTAATAAATAAAAAAGCCCGAGTATATCGGAGAGAATCTTCACATAAAAAGTATTAAAATTGGAAATTCAATTTCTAAAATCTTTTCTCTCTTTCAGAGTACGTTGTATGCTTTTTTCACAGCTTAGTTTCCCCCAAAATTATACTCTAATATTATACTGAAGTTTCCATATCTAAATGTTTTTTATCTTGTTATATGATTTCATTAATTTTCCAAACGCGAAATTATCATTTACTGTCATTAGATTTAAAAAGTTAGTAAAACTTTTCTCAATAAAATTATGCCTAATTATCTGTTGCTTATGATCTAAAATTGCACAATTGCTTCAAATTAGTTGTAAGATTTACAAGTTCTATAAAATGTTCCCATTTTCATTGCTTGCGATTTTGCTTCGTGCAACGCTTCGCTTTTTAAACGTACCTCGCAGGATGTTTTCAGATCCAGGCTGCAATCTTTGCAATGGACGTAAGATGCAGTGCAATTTTTGCCGCGCATAAATTTTGCCGCAAAGGTTCGAATATGGTATCGGCGCGTTTCGATTGTGCTCGTAGCTTCGGGCGGATCGTCGTCGTGGCGATAGCGAGAGACAAGAGCAAGAGTCCTTTCTTACCTGCAACAGAAAACATTTTCCCATTAGACCACATCCTCCCGGCCGTAATTTGCATCTACGTCCTCCTCTATCTCAGCCTGTTTCTCAAGGCTCCGCGTCCCGCCGATTGCATAACATAACAGAGCGCGCGGACAAAGATTCGCATGAATAGTGCGTACGTGTGCGTGAAGCGCGGCCGATCTCATCGTGAGATTCCGGTCGACAAAGTACCATGAAACTTTCGCGCTTTTCCTGCGCCACGAATCGATCGCGATTTATCTAGTTTTCTAGTTTTCATGAGCGAAACATCGCGCCGACCAGACCGAAGTATATAATTCATTGAAAAATAAAATCTTATCTCTTTTACGTTCTTAAATTTATTAATATAATAATTAAGCTTTCAATCGACCATAACTGGCAACGTGTTTTTAAACACAGAAAATTTATTGCGAAAAATATAAGTCCAGGGTTTGAACCTGGACTTCCCTACACTCTAAGCGGGCGTCTCACCAATTCGACCACTAAGGCATGTTTAATATAATTTGAGTGAAGTAACCATCTTACATACGGTTACATATGCGTATTTATTCATGAATACTCCTGAAATTTTTCACTATTTGAAAATGTCTAGTTCGTCGAAATATCGAAGAATATTTCAGATAATCTTTCGACCGGAAGCCCTGGATGTACCGTAAGTTAACAGCAAGGACTTCGTCGTGCTGTTAAGGAGTATATACACGTTTACACGTATTCGAGGACCCTGTATGTTAATTTCACGGCAACGACGACGCTTTGAGGAACGAGGGTTGTACCGGCGTATTTTGTGCGGCCGCAGTGTCGAAGTCGCCGCGTGTCGTAAACCGCCTCCACTTTCTCCTCGCGGCGGGGCACAAAATGCGAGAACATCGGCGAACGGATCGATCGAGGGCAGATGATCGACGATTGCTAGGGCTCGTCGTGTTCGCGATACCACATTTAATGTACGATGTCGCCGTAAACGCGACCCGGAGGAAGTGAAAAAAAGACAGCCGTGGGTGGATACAGTTATCGATTGAAATCGCTGTTTTACATATTACGGACCGTAATGGTCCGTTATTTTTGCAAAAAAAATTGAGTTTTCTATTATTTTAGTTATTTAATTATTTTCAATTAAGTAAAATTTTTCATAATTTCAGTTATTTAGATAAATAAGATTTAATCAAGTAAATTATAAATGCCATTTAAAATATATAGAGGAAAATCTCCTATTGTGAGATAGGCTCCTGTTAGGCTCCTGTTAGGCTCCTAAGATAGCGGAGTTTTTGCTAAATTTAATAGGCATCATCTGTTGGGTCCACCATGAATTTATTGCCCTTGCAGTGAAATCTGTTTAGTGGAAAACTGATTGTTAGATCGTTGCGAAAAAAGATTTGTCATTGAATTAGGGCGTTGAAAACCTCTATCTCATATTAGAATCCTATCTCACGATAGAGGACTTTCCTCTAATAACTACAACATCTAAATTAATGTATAGAAATGAGTATTGTACGAATACAAAAGTGCTTTGCACCTAAGCATGATAAAAAATTTGTATTGTCACTAAGCATGTGGCTATCACATTTCATATTTTATTCGATTCCTACGTCCCCCAAACGAAATGGCATAAATTCCCACCCTCAAAGCCTGCAGCAGAAAGATGAATGCACGTCTATAATGTATTTAGTTACGGAAATGCCGGCGAACGTTCTTGGCAAATTAATTCGCCACTTCGCGCCGGGATAATAAACGACGAGTCCCGCGCTGCTCCGCGAGAATACGTGTTAGATCGGACATTGTGCAAAATTGTGGTGTGCTTGTTAAACACGGCGGGATAAACACAGCGTGAACGGGACAAGGAACACACACGGCGATACGAAAATACATATCTTTTTCCAGGATCCCTCTCGTAAACTAGCTCCTTAGCTCCTATTTCGGCTGCCTATCTCTAAAACCGAACCTGAGTACCGGCCGGACTCGACACGAATCTACGAACGGTCTAGCATTCTGTAGAAAAAGAGAACCCCGCGCATAAATTCTCTAGAAAGAATTTTAAATAATGTAGACAGAAAGGCTACGCGTGTCACACGTAAAATTAGCAAATGTCGGGATCTGACAGGCAAAATGATTCGTGAAACGAATACACTAATAAACATACATCTGTAGCATCGCGATGAATCCTGAGAAAACAAGTCTTCTCCGAGAACAAGATTTTAATCGAAATCCTATTAAAGGAATCTGTTCGTAAACTGTTTTTATTCTAAAATAAATTTTATTAATGCCGTAAGAAACATCGTATTTGTCGAATTTTTTAAAATATTTATATTTTATATCTTATCTGAAAGTTAACGATAACATAATTTTACAATGCGTTGATATATTTTAACTGTATACATAAAATACAGTTGTCTTCAAAGCAATTAAGTCTTGTGCAAATTACGGTGCGAATTCTATTATTATTAATTAAATGTCTGTTACTTTGGAGAAATAAAAGATATTTGAATTAAAAAATAGACTATGTGAGAAAAAAACATAGGATAGGAAACATTTATTTTTAAGATCGATTGGAATAACTCCTGCTGATCCATCGAGAATTCGATGGACGTTCGACCCGCCTAAATTTCTAGGAAGTATTTTCGCCCCGAGCTGCCACCGGGGAGGATCATCTGACGTCAGCTCACATGATCGTATCTGCATCTGATGATCAACCTCGTGTTTCGTGTAGGTGTTTAAAAAAAAGTGATCAGAGGCGTGGTTAGAACAATGGACATGAAGATGCTATCGAGCGTCGTAAACGCAGATAGTCTGACGGGTTGCTGATACAACGACGTCTGCATAATGTGAGCCGAATAAAAAGCAATAGTCATCGCAGGATATATTACCAAAAAAATAACAAGATTTACCTCGCAATCTTGAATATGTATTGATTGTATATTTCAATCAAGATTAAAAAACTGCTAAGTAAATGTAGTAATCAAATTAACAACTACACGTAAAATTTTTCGAAACTTTGATCTTCCATATTAATTATATGTATACATATGTACACATACACAATATATCAAATTATATTGATATAATTTAATATAAATATACATCTGAAATTACATGTCGTTCTTCTATTATAAACAAAAATAAAATTCCAGGTTGTATTTGCAAGTATTTTCACAGTTCAGATAATTCTCGCAATACCACGGTTGTATCACTGCTTAGCTAATAGCTATTAGCAATACTGTGATAATCATTTAAGGATTACCGCAGGAACATAGTTCTGTAATCCTAGAGTGACCATTACTGCGCCACAAGTGGAATATGTATTTCTCTGCCTCCTAGGTCCTTAAACCATCACATAAACCCTGTCGGCGTTTTACGAGCGTCTAAGCCTGTCAAAACACTGGCGTTTATGACGACTGGTATCATCTTCATGTCCATTATTTCAGCCACGCCTCCAAATCGAAAAATACATTGTTGAAACGAATACCTGACCTAGGTACACGAGGTGCGAATATAATTTCGCGATTATGAAACTCAACCGAGCGGAATTATCGAACGAATAGACGCGCAATGAAAAGAAGCTTAGCGATGAAAAAAGATTTGCATACTGCGAAAAATGTCCAATTACACAAAGAAAACCATCCGAAACGCTATTTAAATTGGTTTATCCGATGGAAATTTTTCTCAGTGCAAATATCAGTAAAGTACGAGTACCTGATTTCTATATATATCTATTTGACAAAATGGCCACTTTTTGTGTTTTATATATCAATTTCGACAGGAATTAATGAGCGAGTTACCTACATCCATCGGGTCAATCGCCGCAAGCCTAATGAATTACGTAGTTACGGGCGCGATTACGATTCCACGCTAATTCGTTACGCCTTGTGAGTCTCCAACTGACACGTTTAATAATGCCGCGTCTTGTTTTGTACTTTTTACGTCGTTCTAACGAGAATTATTAGTTGCAAAGTGCGTTCCTAAGAAGGAGGTCAAGTGAATCGTGTGACTCGGCGCAAAGCTATCGGCTTACAAAAAATCCGCGCGATTCGGATGCGATCAGCACGTTACTAATCTACCGGCACGAGTGCGTAGACACGAGCAAGATCATTCACGGTAACGAATCGAGAGTCAGCGAAACGAGAATGCAACTACGCACGCTCTCATTCTGCGGCACGAGTCAACCGCGTTCGTGACATAGTTCCATTTTACTCGAGTCACTCACTGATCTAAACCGGCCGGAATGAGAGCAGTGAAACTTGGATTATCCAATCATTTAATTCAACATTTCAAATAATTAACACAGAGAAAGACTCGGATAATGTACAGAAAAGTAATTATCGCGCGCAATCTTCCGTTTTGGAGTACGAAAGACATGTAAGAAATTGTAAAATTATTATACATAGTTATAAAATCCTGCAAAATTTAAGAGATTTTAGTATAAAACTCAGATTTAGCATAAGACTTTCAGAAAGCTATGAAACAACTGAATGAAATAATGTAGAATTTCATGCGGAGACGATTCAGAATTATCATCGTCTTTCCTGATTTTTAAATATATAATTAAACCACGCTGTGCTGACTCAATCACGTTTTATTTATCGCGAAAAATTAAAGAAAGGTCGGTGAAGCAGCTAATTAAATGTTGCAGCTGTCATTATTCGCTGCTATCATTTATGCATTCAGTGCATCAATCCAGATCGCGCACAGCAGGATCGATGCGCTCCGCAAGCATCCTCGCGTTTTCTCGTGGCTAATGCGGTTCATTAAACACTAGACACGTAGCAGCGCGACGTATCGGGGACCTCCATCAAAAACTACGACGGTGCACGCGATCTCCTGACGTTTTATCCTTCGACGGTTCCCCGCGCGCGGCGGTTTATCGCGATTCCGTGACATGACAACGATGAAAAGCCGATACGACGAGAATGTAACGGGGTTGACGAACCCTCGGAGGCAGCTAGGTGGCGAGAGGCAAGGCCGGACGAGGATAAGCCGACCGTTTTTCAGCTCGCCGTAAAGTCAGCGACACACTTACGAGACGTTGGCCTCCACCGGCCGGTCCGCGTGTGTAAACACGGAGGATATCTTCATTTGCGTGTTTGTGGGCGGCGAGAGAGCGGACGAGCTGCCATGGCGTTGCCGTGGTATCGGAGAGCAACGGGCCGCATGGCGCATGCAATCGGAATAAGTAGGCAGTCTCGAATCCTTATGTGGGTAACCCGGTCCCAGAAACACGTTTTGCCCTTCCGCGGATCCTTCCGCGTCAGACCATACCGAGGTCCTTTAAACGCGTCGAAGGAGGTAAACGCGCAACTCGGGTCATTAATAAGGAAATTCCTTCTCCCTCTTGTGCGTGACATTTCATTTTGCGGTAGTTTGCATATTTAAATGCTGGCACCGTAGAATGCTCGCACAAAGACGTCCCATTTCGAGCCAAGTTACAATTAAGATAAATTTCGAGACATAGTTTGCAATTTTACTCTCGGCGTATAAGGCAGGCAATCTTCCGCCAGCGTTTCGGAAGATGAAAGTGAAGCGAAAGCGAGAGATAATGCGGATACGCATCCGTGGCAGAGAAAAGGAAAATGCAGCCGAATGGCCGACATTTCGAGTAACTGTATTTTAGCTGGCTGGATATGTAAATTAGATCGCATTCATTTATATGTATCAGTTCTTACAAAATAAAGAGAATGCGAACCAAACATAATATTGTCTCCTTACAACAGCACGAGTATTAAAAAAGCGATGCTGTATTGCGAGAAAAATATTAGAATTTGTACGATAGAAATCTTTAAGTGATTTGAGTGCTACTTTTTTAAACGAGCTGTCGTAACTGACGATGATTCGTGTGCGCATTCTAATATTTAATGAACGCCATTGCGATTGTTTTTCGTGCTGACCAACGTGATGAAGATCTTCGCGGCGAAGAGAAAGTTAAAATATGCTTGTCAAACATTGCATGCGCGATGTACTTAGGGATTTCCTTATATGTCAGTTCTTATATAAAACGCACTAAGTGCCTTGACGAGGAAAACTTTTGAACGTAAGGCTGTACATATTTAAAAAAACAATGCTGGTCAATCCGACGGTAAGCCGACATTTAAAGTGAGTTAAGTTAAAAACAGCTGGTCAAAGACCAAGGAAGTGCGTGACTAAAATAAATTTCGTCAACTCTTCCACCTGTCCTTCGTTCGTCCGTTTCAATGTTAAACGCTTCTTTCCTTAAAATATTAAGCATTTAATTACTCTTAGATTATTTTTTTTATATAACTGAAGAATCCACTTGAAATATCGAAGAATCCTTTATCAATATTACTCAAGTACGCACAATTGAATGACCGATGCTATACACACATTTGCGTGCTGCGTGTTTAAAGAGAACATTTAAATAAGATAAAAGATCGGCTCTAAGAAACTTAGGACTTGTTTGCGCTTTTATATTTGAACGTGATGGTCAAGCGAGTCACGTTTGCTCTCTGAACCAAGGTTAATTCTTTCTTCATGTCTTTCCATTTTTGTACATCTCTTCTATTACACAATGCTCTCGTGCTCCGCGAGATAATAGAAAGAAGGTCGCACGAATTGTCATGTCTGAACTAACGTTGCGTCAACTCGCGTGTTCTCAGACGCGCTAACGTTGACACGAGAGAAGCCGTCGTCGCTTCTCATTTCGGCCGGCCATGACAAAGCACTGACGTTTATTCACCGCAAGCTGACGTCTAACAACGTTAAAAGGGCTCGCCTGGGGAGCCGCGAGAAAGGTCGAAATATTCTCATTATGTAGCCATTTGTAAGAATCGGATCTGTACGAGAGCCAAAGTAATCGATTCTACAATGGACGCGGCCCGCACTGACCGTTCGTCTTTTCGACACACTCATCAAGCTCCAAATAAAAGTTTGTAACGCGGGGACGACAGGTGCGATGATAAATACAGCGTGGCTTGTTAGAAACGGCCCTGTTGCGCTTGTGTACACGCTTATTCATCTCGTGAAAGATTACTATGATGTAGGAGGACAAGACTATCCGAAGAGAGCATCGAAAAGAGAGAAATTAAATTTAGCCTCTCTCAAATTAATGATCGTAACAGCGCTCTCAAAATTTACCGTCAATAATTTCGTGATCGTTTACACGAGCAGTTTAGTAATTAAACCAAGTATTAAGTAATAATAAACTTCCTTTTTACAAATGGAACAAGGAATAAAATAAAAGCCAACAGCAACCCTTCACAAGTCAATAAAGAATCCAGTGAATGTCATGTTGAAGTTGAGATCATGTGCAAATCAATAATCAAGTTGATATTTAGAAGATTTCGTTACGACATCTGGAAAATATTCTGTAAATGTCCACGATCTAGTCATATTTCAATTGATATCATATTGAAGTCGAATCAACATCTCCATCTATCGACTCGACTTTAATATGATATCAACTAGATATTCAACTAAATCATCAATAATTGGTCGATACCGACGTGATATCTTCTGTTCATCAAATTGATATGTACACATCTAATAGATGTCGACAAGTATTATGCGGATCTTCTTACGAAATCAATGAAGAGTCTAGTCGTTATAAAATCAAACGGTCCGAAAAATCATGATCGATATCGATTTGATCATCGACTTGTGAACCTGGGAAGAGAGAACCCGTCTGCAAATCGCCATGGGAATAAGGTTGCATTATACACGGACGCTTGTATATCGCACACCTCGTATATTTAAAGGGTCTAGCGTTCCGTTGTCGTCCACTGCCTTTTTTCGGCATACTTTATCTAGATACGGACGTTAATGTTCCGTTCACGAAATAAATCCCGACGTGTTACGGCCTCGCGCGATCTCTCTTTTTTTTCCTCATACCTTACGCTACAAGGAGCCTTGGTTTTATAACTGCTTTTTCACGGAATCGACCCTCTCGAAGGGCACCTACGATCGCGACTAACTGGCCACCGGGAGAATTATGAGAGGAACACAAGCTGCGCAAACGAGGCCGATGAAGATGTGGCGAGCTGCGCCGAAGACCTCTCGCATCTTTCATTCCAGCTGTATGATTTATTAGAGGGAGCTTTTTAAACGACGCATTTATACCTTCCCGTTCGATCACCACCCCCGATGAAATCGTATACATTTTTTTAAGTCTTGCATTACTGAAACTTTGCGAGCACGCAAATCCTGATGTGCATATCCGAATTTTGGCTTAAAAAAAACAATTGCGAAACGATACGTAATATTGAGAAAAATAAACAATAAATATTGTATTTAATTTCGTAAGATACGTAAATACTTTTTTCACTTTGGTATCCGGTAATACCAGTGATCGCGGAAATAATCAAGGAATAATACAAGGAAGAAGATAATGCGTCGAGATAATTTCGCGCCGCGAATCCGTGTGCGTGCACAAAATTTAAGGCAGGAAGGATATCGAAGAGGAAAGCTATTACTCCCTTCATAATCGTAGATCATCGCTTTCCGGCGCCGCACGCTCGGCTTTGTAATTCTCGCCCAAGGCGAGAAGACGATGCCGCTCTATTAACGAAATTTATAGACACTCGCGGATAGAATCGAAATGCATCTCCGAGCGGATAGTAGCTCATTCCAGGGAAGTCGGATATGAATACGTTCAACGGGTCTCGATGCGCAGGGACGACGAGAAAAGAAAAGAGAAGGCGAATATAGGAAGGAAGGCAGAGAAGTGCATCGTTGCGGTTCTAGGAACGGTCGTGCTAGCGCATCTTCATTATCGAATCCGGAGGGGCCCTGAGGGCATTGCAGTAGAATTGCGCTTGGGCCCGATCAATTAGCGTAAACACCAGGGGCTTCTCGTGATCTCGCGAGCCAAAACGAGCAAAGGCCACAGATACACGTGCCACGATGCGCTTTCTGCTCATGAAAGTAGGCTGAGCGTGTGTTGTCACGGGTCGCCTGCTCCTCCCGAATATTCAAAGGATAGCGCGAAACTCGCGGATTGCGCGCCCACGTATAATTATTTTTATGCCCAGAAGCATGCAGATAAATCGCACGAGTATACCTGTTACGGGCTATTCCAACAAACGCAATCCGCGGCGCGCGTCCGCTTCCAGCGCATAAACGCGGACGTTCACGTTGCATTATTCAATATGGGACGTTGTCCATAAAGTGGACGATGACAGTTGAAAAGCGGACGCTATTCAATAATGGTGATTTATGCATATTGATTTTAGGACGTCGCACGGCTCGACCGCGAATAATACTTTGAGAGATATTACAGTGAAATCTCATTATAACGGAATACGGGATGGGAACAGAATTTGTCACGTTAAACTTCATGTTATGTCATATCAAAACAGTGCATACGACAGACCCGACTTCGGATTGCACTATTCACATGAGAGTAGTTCTCTCTCCTACGTTTAATTTCTGCCGAATCACCGCTCTATGTATCATTCCCGGGCGCGTTGACGAGTTGGAAAAATCGCGGCGACACGACAGGAAAATCCGCGATCACCGACTTGGATCTATACGGGCCAGTTTAATGAAATGAATCAGGGTTCCTTGAAACGCCATACGAGGCGCGTACATATTTAACCCACTCGGACGACACGCATCGTAATGCGAATCATGCGCCGCGCCGCACCGCACGCTGGTGACAAGAGGCAGTCATAAAGAACGTCCTCGTGCCACATTCTTCGAAGAGAAAACGTATTTTCATTCGCGATAATCCGCGCGGTCTGCGGTGAGACACGGCGCGCGGATTCATTATTAACGATCCTCTAATAAATAAGCGCTAAACTACATAACTCGATTTCCAAATCTCGCGCCGCGCCGCGCTAATGAGCCTCATTACGCAACGGTATTCCTATCGAGGATGTCGATACGAGGAACGCTTTGAAAGGTAATAGATTCTTTCGTCGGAAGTTCTATGGCATGTAATCTAATCAATAACAATTTAGAAAAAAAAACCCACGTGACATCGACGGCCACTTTTCCCTCGCTAACGATAAAACTATGTTCGTGAAAGTTTACACGCGCCATCAAGCGCACGTCTCGCTATACAGTCACGAGAGTATAGTTCGACTATCAATGAGCTCGGTTAGCTTTTCGATACGTCGAGGGGTCATTTACCCGGAATAATTGTCGTTCTAATTCATAGAGAACACGATAGATCATAGTTACAATGCCTCAAGCAAACGGTGTCTAATTTAAGTTATATATAAAAATATATGTGCACACGGAAAGACCGGCTAAGGCAAAAATAACTAAAATTAAAATGTTAGCGTATAAATAGTACACAGTTGAAAAATTTGTGTTACATTTAACAGATATCACATGTCCCAAACGGTCCACATAATTTTTTGTGTTAATTTAACATAATATGGATATGTTAAATGATCACACTAACACTCTGTTAATATTTTAACACAAAATAAATGCAAATCTCATAATAATTTGAAATAAATTTAGTGTAAAATTAACATATTTTTAATGACAAATAAATTTTAAAAATGTGATTTTTACATTTTACAGATGTAATAAGTCAAATTACGATTCGAAATCACTCTCACTTATGTTATATAGAATAAAATCAACAATTTATTCTGTAAATTTTAACAGATAAATCTTGTTACTAATAAAAAGAACACATGTATTGTGTAAGATTAAAAAATAAGTACCCATTGTGTTGTTTTAACATTTCTTTTCAGGTATTTTAATAATTTTACATTTGAGGTCAATTAACACAAGAGCAATATGTTAAATTAACACATGAATGTGTTTAACCTTTTACATAAAAATTTTAACCGGCATTTTTTTAACAAGAAAACAAATTTTCCAACTGTGTAGAGGCATCTACATTATATTGTGTTGCAACATTCACCAAGTTTGCTGCACAAAACGCATACAATTGCCTCCACTACTTATACCAATGTGGATATAACAACCACAGATACAGTCTGTCCCTAATATTACTATTGTTGTGCCAATAATTAGACATGTAGTAACCATTTCGGTCTCTCCGCGTGTATATAAAGAGAGATGGTTGAATGAAACTGAAATTATACGCGGCAAATAAAATCTTGACCGATAATAGTCCTCCGGAAAAATTTAATTTAATCTTTGAGCAACGAGGGAACGTTTTGTATTCGCCGTACCTCTCAGTCACGGATTTCTCAATCGATTTAACGGCGCGCCGCGAGATTTTTATGCCACTCACGATTTTAATTATTTCCATGGTACGCAGGGGTTAACGAGTGATCCGATCGCGCGTGCAAGAAAGGCACCTCGTTGTTCGGCTGTTCCTGCCGTTCACGGTCACGTTCCTCGTCTGCGCGGCGCACGCACGCACGCCCCGTTCGCCGATAATTTTATGGTGCGCAATTCTGCAGCCTGTAGACAAATAACAGAGCCCAACCGCGTCGTGCGGCTCGGACGCGCTGCATCAACCGCGAGAAATGCATTCGCGGGATTTATCGTAGGAGGAGTAGGACGAGGGCAGCTCTTCGTCCGATAGCCGAAGAGATGGTTTCGTTCATTTGCCTCGCCTGTCTCCTCCTCCTCCTCCTCCTACTCCTCCTCCTCCTCCACTTCATCCCAACACACAACGCAGAGCCGCAAAATGCTCTCTCAGCCGTCTTCCTGCCATTGTGCCCGGCCACGTTACCAGACGTCGGATTCGCAATACTTTGCAAGCGCAACGCGTGTCATGTTGCATAAAGCAACGTTACTCAAAGGCGCGTCGACGTTCCGGGCCTCAAGTATGATGCTTAAAATGTCTGGTTATTATATAGGATTTTATCACTAAGGAAACAGCGAAGAGATTAGTGAGATTATGCATTTGTTAAATTGAAAGATGTAAAATGAAGTATTGAATAAAAACCAAACCCTTTTGTTACCGTTACCTTGAAAATTCGATATAATTTCAAGTAGTTTATTATTTTCAATGTGCTTTTAATTGAGAAACCTTAGAAATATATTTGTATCCAGATCCCGATAAAGACATGAATTTCAATAAAATTTCGATAAAAATCTGTAGATTTCTATGTAAACTATCGACAATATCATAATTCTCCCGCGACTTTCTCTCGAGACACGTGTCACGGCTTATTAGCACCGCCAAAGAAACGAGACTTTCCGTTACAAAAAGTCAGTATAGCTTATCCGCTTTATTGAACGATAGAGAATTTAACTGGCTGTCGATCGGACGTTTCTCAAAGCAGGTACACGGATTTCTTCGTCCGGCACGCGCAAGCACGCGAATGATAGCCAAGAACGGTGCGATGTGGCCATTGTTTAGTACGTGCGGCATAGCACCGCTCGCGGTTTCACAATCAAGCGTGGAATCGTGACGACATTATATTCATAAGACCGCGGCGACTCGCACGAAAGTGCGCGCGTATTCCCGCGGTGTTGACGTTGCAGAAAAGAAATCGTCGGGTCCTAATAGCCGCGGTTTGACTATCGTTCGAATCATCAATCGGTTTTTTTTTAATACGCAAGTAGTTCGAGATAGGTACTTCGGTCTCTCTGAATTGAGAAAAGCCTCTGGTGAGGAATTGCCTATTAAATTCGCGCCTTTCACGATCACAACGTATATTGCGAAAGAATTATGAATAGGATAATAACTCTTTACGCGAGATTGTTTAGTGTCAATAGCTTTCAATTCTATTCACGATATATGGTGATTATAAATTAATCATATGATCAAAACATTTATATAGATAATGATATACAGTGGTTATAAGTTAATCATATGATTGAAAGAGTGAAAAATTATATAACGCTTAAGAAAGTATTATTACTTTAATTTGTTATATTGAATTTGAGACGTTATCTCTAGAGAAACTTTTTAAACCAACAGTTTTTAATTAAAAAGAGATATTAAAAATTGCGTGACGTTATTATAACACAATTAAATATTTTCTTGGGAAATGTATGATATGAATTTAGTATTTCGAGTTTAAATGCCCATCTGGAAAATGTGACTGTAAATGAAAGTGTAAATTGCGGCTCGCTTAATCGCGGAAATATCTTTGTAGTGACTGTCCAGAATTCCAAAAGGTAATGACTCTAATGAGTTACGCCTTAATTTCACCGGATGCGGATGATGATTTAACGGTTTCAAGAACGGATTCAAATAAGATGGAAGTGGAGCTACTTGCAAATTACGAGAAAGGTGAACAATTTTAATTTGCATTCGAGCATTCGTACACGTTTCGGAGAACAATCGTCGTACTTAACAACCGATTGTTATTGTAAACGAGGAGAAAACAAAGCGAAATTAAGAAGAGAGAAAACAGAAAATATTTCAAAAGATTAACCGAGTTTATGATCCTAAATCTCTATAATTGACAATAAATGTACTTTCCCAGAATCGTCCACTTCATGCTACTTAATTTTAATACCGATGAAATGAATCGAAGCCGATAGAACGCAGGAAATTAATTAATCTCGACGCAAAGTGAAAACAATATTACAGTTTCTAATCGTTCCAATATTGGAGCGATATTAGTCTTTACCTCCAACACTAGCCATTAATCTCGACATTATTAACGAACAAGTAATATATCTACCATGCATCATTATCTCCACGTATTTAAAAATTACGATTAAATAATTGTATTAAAATATTTCCGTACTGGACGTCTGTATATTGTTGTCTGAACGAAATTTCCCAATTGTTTTGTATAAGATCAAATATAATTTATCACTGAAGATAATTATTGATGCAACTAGTGCGTTAGCATAGCGCTCGCGTAACAAACTGTCATCAAGTGAAAGCACCTGCCACGTTACAATGCAATGGCAATACGCTGCTTAAAAACTAACGATGAAATATCGCCAGTGTAACGATCGCTGTCCATATAACGACAACGATAAATAATCATTGCGCGATGTGCGGTACAGCGTTTATCGGTTTATCGCTACTTTGACAGTCTATTCACCGATCAAGAGAGCTGGCAATTGCAGCTCGTACCGTCGCGAATAAATTCTGCTCACGAGTAAATCCTGTCTGACGTTTTAACTCGTTTATTAAATAAACGATAAAAAGGATTCGCTGGAATGTGGTCTCGTAAAAGAAATAGAATTATCGAATGCAACGATTTAGATGTTACGAAAAATGGAATAATATGAAATTATTTGCATTTAATGCGTTGAATAAATAAATCTATTCGTAGATGATTCGTAGAAAAGAATTCGCTGCATTTAAGTGTGACAGTTGCATAAGCATATGCACTGCGGTCGTGCACTCGGCGAGCGAGTGCGAAATTTACATACACTTTAGCGAGAGATTTTTTCTCCAGCCAGAGCATGTTGCACGGCTCGGCAGCCGGTCAACTGGATGTGTCGATGGACCCGCGGTGTCTTACAGTATGTAATATCCACGTCGCGCTTATCTGTCGGGACGACAAAGCGCACTTACAGAGACCACCTATGCTTTACAATCTAGGACCCCCTCGTTAATCCGCCGTCGCCGGAGGGCGATCAGATCGAGCCCTATGCTTTTACGGTACCGAGGTCAATGCACGGGTGTCGTCGAGGCGTGCCGAAGCGTGGTCGAAGGAAGCGCGGTGAAACAATGGATAAGAATCGTTAAAGTAGGGACGAAAATATTTTGAAAACTTGTTCAGTAACAAAGGGGAAACAAATTTAATATAGGCTGAATATTTATTCCGCTTAATTGGCGCTTTAAGAATATCAATTCGCTTGATTGCCCCAAGGATATTGCCAGATAATCCAGTTGCTTTGCTAAGTATCGTTCCAAATGGCTATTTGCACTCTGAAGCTGCATGTAAGTATCTCAAATATAGAAAAGGCTTTTCTAAAAATCTTTCTGATTCTGATTTCACATAAATGATTTGCCGGTGCATTTGCCGCACTACCCTCAAATCTTTTCTAACCTGATTCATTCGCATCGATATTTCTGTCTTTCATTAAATTGCGCCGAACTCCAAAGGCACCGCGATGTAAAATCGTTCTAACGCGCACCTTATCTCGATTAAGAGTCTAAGTATCGCGTATTTCATAGCGCCCGCAACGCGCGATAAGAGCCCGCAGTAGAAATAGACCACCTATGTGCGACGATACCGAGACCTCTCGTTACCCGGTCCGACGCCGCAGGACGATCTGATGCAGGCCGATGTCCACTTCCCGCGCACCAACGAGACACTCTCTCTTTCCTCGTTCAATCTCCTGCCACTGCCTCTTCTCGCTTCGATCATCTTCACATTTTCGCGAGGCGTTACCTCCTCCTCTCCTCTACCCCCGTCGTCTCCTCCTCGCAGTCTGCGGCGCAGCGCGGTCTGTAGGTGGTTCCGTTGATCTCATGTTTCATATTTATACGCTCATCTGCATATTACGAGCGAGGTGTGCCTTAGAGGTGACGGCGGCCGGCTAGTTCGTGTTCCCGGACGCCTCGACGGCTGGAATGCGCGCTGGATTAGATGGCGAGCGACGGCGGCATACCTGCCCCCAGCCCCGTGAACCGGGGCTTGTATTTTTTCTCGCGTTGTGACAGCGATTCCTCAGACCACGATGGAAATACGCGCATATACACGTGGCACTACGGGTGTGCAAATCCGGTAAAGCGGAACGAAAGGAGGCCTCGTCAAAAAAACTGTCAGATGTCAGAGCACTGACAATACCGAGTGAAACGTTTTAGCACGCTGTTCAACCTTTGGACATTTCCCTCCCCATTTCCCACTCAACGTTCGTTACCCTTTTGCTCTGTGTTCCTCTGTATTCTATTCATAAAAATTTTTCTACTTGAGTAATTGCCCTCCGGAAATAGGATCAGCAAAAAGATAAACGACGGATATTCGGATCTAATTCATTTTGTATCCTTACAGTTTTATAAATAATTTCTAAATACCAGTTTCTATTTTCAAGAATAAGGGAACCTCTTACTCATCTCAAACTACATTTCATCAGCTTATTTTTATTGTACGTTTTAAATCGCCTTATCGCACGTTATAAGTAATTCTCATTTTATATTAACATCTTGCTGTATCGCTTAACCGCAGCTTACGTTTGCAATTAAAATGTGATATTAAAACGAGAACGCACATATAATACACGTATTAAGATCTGGCAGTAACATGTGACAGATTCCGCTGGAGCGCGACGTAAATCTCTAGACGAATGTTGCAGAAATTTATAGACCTGTCTAGCCAGCATATAAGTCATATATTTTTCCGTGAAAATCTTATTCAGTGGTAATCGAGCGAAAGCATATTACCGGACAAATTACGTATTCGTTTGTGCCCTCGTACGACGATCATTATCGCTCAAATGAACTCCGCTTCTTCGTCCCGAAGATGCCGACCGTAGGCGTGCATTAGAATTAACCCGTTTACCATCGCCATCGTGAGATACTATGGCGTTTCCAATTAATGGACACTAAAGAAAGACATTCGCGCTACCGCCGAGCGGCTTGATAGACCTCGTAAAGGAAACACACACACACACCCAGCAAAGTTGTTGAGAATCCGTGCCCGCCATGCTCGATACTTGCACGCTTGATTAACGCGGACTCGCATGTAATTACATCGCGATTTATCACAACGATTGCAATATCTCCACCTTAACCCTCATTTAAAAAGTATATTTTCTAAAGATACATTTGGGCAGCGTGAACTTTCTCATAAAAGAGAAAAACTTATTTTACACTACAAATAACATTATAATAAATATTTTTATGCAAAATAAAGAAGTTTAAGGTAAAACTTTGAGACTGGAAATTCATTTTAGAAAAGACATTCAATTGTTTAATTAGACATTAAAATATTAGAAAAATAAAACCGAGAATATTAAAAAGGAGAAGTACAACAAAGAGAAAGAAAAAGAGTTACGTCGAATAAAGCTTACAAGATTAGGAAAATCGAATGCATATCGATGTTTTCGCAACATCAACAATTAGGGAATTCAATTTTCTACGGGGCAAAAACCTTTAATACTTTTGTAATCTCGACGATCGCGGAGTTCAATTTTCTGCGGAAGAAAAAAAAACACGCAGGAGTAATCGAAATTCGCTGCATTTCTCGATGTATGCGGTCTCTATTCCGCGCTTACGAAATCGCGATGCAAAAACGTCGATCGAATCCGTCGCTGATGCAACGCGCAGTTTCTAGATAGATGAGATTTTGCCATCGGAAGAATTCTAAGAGTATCACGGCGAGCACGTGCATACGTGCGACCATTGCAAACCGCAGTTATTTTTCTGGCGGATTTGTTGAGCGGGAATGAAACATTAGCTCCTCCCGAGCGACCGACGACCGAACGATAGGTGTAGTGTTACTAGAAAGACGCACCCTGTAAGCTGCCGCAAAAATGCTCGCAGTTAAAAAGAATCTTCGCAACGAGCAACAAGTATCCGACGTCAACTCGATCTACGGAAAAGGAATCGCGGTTCGCCGACATGGCGCTTCTGCTCGCAACTTAAACCCTTGGCCGGTGATACGTAGGGAAGTTCGCGAAGGATGTGTCATGTCCACATTCGCTGCATTTTCATCTGCCTGATCTACCTTAGCTTTCATCTTTCAAACATTGGAATTATAAATTGTCATTATGCTCCTAGTCATTTAAAATGTTTAGCAAATTTTTCTTGTAGCAAAATTCTTGCTTCAGAAATTCTTTTAAACACTCTATAATCTGCTTTCACTCACTTTAGGAAATAGTTGCCTCAAGCATTAGAAAGGTATCGGAACACATTTAGAAATAGCATTTAGAAATATCTTCCTTTCGTCGCCTGAACAAAAATGCGAAGTGAATGTACCTGAGATAGCACAGCGCGATTTAATCGCCGTGGAAATAAAACATCGGACGAAAAGAATCTGAATGTCTCAACGCAATCTAGGGATCGTCCCATTTCCGGCGTTCAACCCTTCACGCGCGCAATGTCGTCGGCAAAAATTTCTCTCTCATTATTCCCGAAACGACCGTCATTACGCGAGGAATCCTCGACAGGAAGAGATCGCGAGAGGCTGATTGTCATCTCACAAATTGGTCTTTAATATGTGGCTGCGTCGATCTGTCGAAAGTCATTTCTCCTTTAGCTTCAGGAACACATAGTAAAGTATTGCTTATATTTCAGACTTTTTGCTCTTAAACGAAGAAAAATATATAATCTATATAACTATGTCATTAATAATTACATTAATAAATGCAATAGCTTAGTCAGGCTCACAACTGAGATAGAGAGACAAATAATATTTCAAGATTAGAAACTGTAATGCTCTAAAATCATAGAAATTCTTTAGAGAGATTTCCCCACAGAGAATGGCAATTAAATTAAGAAAAATTAGTAAGAATGACACTCAAGTAATTGCAACAAATGGAGAAAGAAGCGAGTAGCCAGCTTTTACTCGCGGATAAGAACCAGATTAATTACTCGAAACTAACGAACCCACTCGGAACAATTTGTAACTGTTTCCTCAATACTTTCATCGGGGAATCGCCACGCCGGCGGGATGGACCGCTCATTAATTGCCTCGAAATTGACGGGCAAGCTCGGGATAACATCGAACCAATCTCCCGGAGCTGCCCTCGTCTCCGCCCAGCTAGAAAGTGGCACCTCTCGAACTTTAATAAACGAGATGGGTTCCCTGATATCCACGAAACGGCCGGTTGCAACCGAGGAGGAAACGGGAAAGGAAGCGAGAAAAGGAGAACGAAGCAAGTGCGAAAAAGTTTGAGAGAATGGGAAATCCTTTTAACCCATAACCTTAACCGGCGAAAAGACGATGAAATCGACCGCAGATTTAAATAGCTGTTCCGAGATAGGGCGGCTATGTGTGTGTATAATAGAAATCAGGAGTGAAGTTAAAATTAAACTGAGATTAATCGTCTCGTGCTATAGAATTTCTGAATTCCTAGCGTAACTATATTAAACTATATAACTATGTAAATTTATATAGAATTGTATGTAATTATGCTAATGATCTACTTTCAACGTAGAAATCGTAATCTACCTTCAATGAATTAAAAAATATATCAAATTCTAGATATTTTATCCCCGAAATTTATCCCGAACTAAAAAATTGTAATATCATTTAATATTAAATATACAGGGTGTCCTGAAATTCGCGAATCAAAATACCATAGCAAGAAAGTCGTCGAAAAAATAATCGTTGGTGCACTAACACTATCGATGCGCGACTCACGGACAGGTTTCCGTTCAACCGTAATGTATGACTGGCCTGTTTTGAACCTTTTTATCTAAAAAAAAAACTACTGCTCGGAACGAAAAATGGCAAATAACTTTTTAATTTATTTTTTCGACGACTTTCTTGCTATGGTATTTTGATTCGCGAATTTCAGGACACCCTGTACATTAAGAAATTAGTATTTATCAGAGGATTTTTAGGATACTAACAATAATACGCGATTTCACGCGAAAAGACACTATAATGTCGAAGGGACTTCGATGAGTCACCGAAAAAAATCGCCACCTCTTCTCCAATGTTACTGCGCACACTGACGCTCCAGCGTAGTATATTCATGCATATGTATCGCGTACTTTTGCGACTCTGGCAAGTCAAGGCGCGCGTGTTTATCAAGCTGCACTTCTTGCCGGGCAAGAACAACCATACAAGTGTCCCGGCGTGCAACTAACGACGGTATCATTAATATAACTTTGCCTGAGCCTAGAACGCAACCGCGTACGAATTGCGTACGCAACGGGCCGCGGCTGCAAACCCGGGGAGAGTGATGCATCGCGCGGCGCGACTCTCGCGCGTTCTTCCCGAGCGTCACAATGCGCCTCGGCGGATGGGGACATTAATCCTTTGCCGGGTTTTAACGTCCGCTTTCTGCGAGGCCTCTCTCCGACGGCAGGCGGTAGCAACGCGAACCGCCCTCGGGAGTCCTAGCGTTGGTAGAATCCCCTCGGCGTAAGAGGATACTCGGGAGGACGGCCGGTTGCCGGATAACGCTTTAAGCGTGGTGAACGGCTCGAAAGGGCTACTATTACTCACAGAGAGGTCCTCATTATCCTCGCGGCCTCGCACCGTGATAAGCGCATTTGATCTCCTCGCCAGGTCTAACCTACCTACGTTCCTAGCTTTAAGACGCGCTTAATTATGTAGTGAAAGTATACGTTAACATCGCGCACGGATACGAGGGGCCCGTAATTTCGAGGCGTGAGACAGATCGCGGTATGTAGGCGTTGAACTTAAAAGTATCAGTGCTTTATAATATGCAGTTAGAAAGTAATTGTGATGTTTTTTTCAAATATCTCCTTTAGAATTAAAACAATGGAGAATACGCATATAAAAATCTTATCATCACTTCATACACAACTCGTCGCATTACTCGTAACAATAGTAATTATTCAATAAACGATAGATATCTTCGGTCGCAATTCAAACATGCTCTTGTGAGATAAATTACGCGTGAAAATTAGACAAGCATTGCACTATGAAAGCGATTCTAATCTCTCATTTAGCTTCTATTCTTCACAAAGTCATGTATCCAACGTACAAATCACAGCTATTGCGTTACTCCGAAGACGAGATCCTGACAGCATCTGAAATCGGCGGACTGCAACGCGCCGCTCCAGTCCGAACGTTTATGTCGCGAGCGAGCAAATTTAATCTCCGATGAGACACGAGTCGCTACGCTCAACGAGGAGAGACACCCGACACCAAATCGAGGAGGGAATCTTTAGATATACTTGAGAGATAAACTTTGTCCACCTTTCGGCACGACATTGAGCGTGAAACGGCCGCGGTTGCGTCTTTCTCTAAAGATGCACTTAGCTGCACTCGCCTCTTGACAGCATCGGCTCGTTCGATTCGAAAGTTACACGGACAAAACAAGTAGCCCCATTGAAAGCGGTTCGTTTTAGAACATACAAAAATAGTCTGCCGCGTTTGGGCGGGACTTAATCTAATCGGTGTCAAAGCTCTGATGGGATTTCTTGCCTTCGTTCTCTCGTGTGTCGCATAAGATCCAAGATTTACATGATTATTCAGCGCTATTAGCATCCCGACGCGATAATACTGCCATTTAAAGTTCACTCTTTATATCTCCGTTAGAAATTGCATCTTCATAGAAAACCACTCTCGTGCTCCTAAAACGTTTCAGAGAATAACTTTAACAGCTTCTATTCTTATATATTTAAAGTATCATTAATTGTGTAGAAAAGAGTATTTCAGAAATTATACACTGAGAAAAATGTCCACTTAAATATATAATCGGATAATCCAATTACATAATAACAAACGGATATATCCGATGAAAAATGTGATCGGTTTTTCAATCAAATTTCACCGGTGACTGCATTTCATCGGATAAATTTCATCAAATGTATCCAGAATTTATTCGGAAAATGTAGTCGGAAAAATTAACCATCGGAAACACTATTTAATTGGTTTATCCGATGACAATTTTTCTCAGGATAGAAATGTGCAAATAGAATAATTTCTCTCTGTCCTTCTCAGATCTTTCTCCAATTTCATTTACATGTGATATTCGAATAAAAATTCTTATGAAAGCAATATATTCAGAGCAATATCTGATGCAATACAATTAATAAAAAACCTATCTCGTGCATGACATTATTTCATGCTGGACAACTAAATGATTATCACAGGCTAATTAATATATAAATTTCAACGAGCGCGAGCTCCGCGTGTCGTAATAACAACTTTATCGTTGCGTTTGCTATGTTATGCTTATTACAAAACACTCGTAACCAACGTGAAGGTAATATCGAAGAAGAGCAGAAGATTATGCCCCTCGATTAGGAACGCTCGAGGTACGCGGGAAGACAGATATCTGCCGCATCTAACCCAAGATGATCGAGTTCATTGTTGGGTCTAACTCTCGATAGAGTCTTTGTCCTTCTCTATTCCTCGCACCCCGCCGCGCTTGCGGCTATTGTTCGGAGTCAGGGTAATTAGCGGACCTTGGGATAACGTCTTCGTGTGCCGGCCAGCGACTGGTCCGCGATTCCTCGTCCGCGAGGACGTTTACGGATTTCAGATGTGAGATAAGCGAGGCTCCCAGCTTCGATCGGCTGAATATAAATTGAACGTCGCGTCAGCGAAATATCGGTCAATGCTGAAGAGTTCCGAAGATCAGATCAAGAGTCTATGTTAAACCGCGTTCTTTCAACGAATCTTTTTCTTGCGGCAAATTCGTTCCATTTATTTTTAATAAGGATAAGTCAAGAACGAGAAATTATAGGAGTTATAAATATATTTCTCTTACTTGCTGATATGAAATCGAATGAAATCTCAAATCGAAGTTCAGAAAAGCCGCACAGACAATATGTCTTACTGTATATTTCCGTGAAACCTCTGTCTTTTTTAATTTCGTGTACTTCAGGATTAAAATGAGATTGCAATTGTTTGGAAAGTGCATAACAATTTACATATTGTGTAATTTTTCGGAAAGATGTCAGGAATCTAATTTTGGAGTAATTCGGGACTAAGATCAACAGAAATGGAGCCGCGTATCTCTCGAGGGCTGTGATTACTTCTCGGGACGACGGAAAGCTAGCCGAGGAATTAGCCTGGCAGGAGGAAGTACGCCTTCGTGTGAAACGTGACCACCCGGAGCAATCTCGCTGCAGTACAGTACAAAGTTTCTGTATGATCGAGGACGCGTTGCAGCGAATGTCTGCTACATCTGCTCACGTGTACATGCTGCGCATCACGAAACGAGGTGCATCACGAAACGAGGCGCATCTCCATAATAATTCGTTTCTCGGAAGAGACGGGCAACTTCGCAATTAGACCCAACCTTGAAGCCGAACGATACATCCCAGTTTGGTAATTTTGTGCCGGCGCAAAATCACCGCGCGCGAGAAGCGTAATCACGAAAATTGCCAGAATTTCCTGAAGGAGCCGTTACGCGCCGCCGCGAAAAGAAGCGAGCGCGGGACCCGCTTGATTATCAATTGATTACGAAATACGACGTCGTAAATCACAGCTTAAAAGAAAGGATAATTCCCGTCTTGATCATCCTCGCGAGAAATTGATTTAGTAGCTGCGGTAAACTTCGCAAACGTGCCACAATTACAACGCGACGAGACAGATATTACCTCTTGGAAGACTCTTTTATGTACAGATTGTCGCAGCTTCAATTGAACCATGCCAAATCTCAAGCGCAAAGAAAAAGGATTGCCGGAAAAAATAAAAACAAGTCTAAAGTGAAAATCAACTCAATCGCGTAGCATTGTCGAAGGCAATAGATATTTTTCTCGAGCATGTCTCGTGTATTTCTTAACCGATGCAACTCGAGATGAAACACTCTGCACCAACGCGAGCGACGTGGCTGGTCCGCATAAAATTCAATCTGTCAAGGTAAATTACAGGGCTCCAATCTGTACGGCAGTTTTTCATATTGATTGATTCTCGAAATTTGCTCATTCGTCGGTGTCACTCGCCGTTCGTCCCGAAAATGAATGACGAACGTTGATGGAGGTACCGCGCATACGGCCGGACCACGCCGCGTTGCGCGATTTATTACAATGTCCCGTAGCAAGTGCATCATCGCCGGCGGGGGAACACGCAATACCCTTGATTAGTTAATCGAAACGGCACTGCATCCTCTCTCGCGAGCGTTTCAAAGAAATCGCGACTGTGCACGTCGCGGCTCATTAATCAATGTCAGGAAAGGATATCCGTGCGTATTGCTGATTGCCGCGCGGATAAGCTCATCCTTTTAACCCCTTAAGAAGAAAAGTAGAGTCCTAATGGACAAGCGATTTTGATGAACCGTCATGAAAGGCTATCCGAACGTTCGTTCCCGCGTAAGCTGCTGTAATTGCACGTGGCTTATTCCCGAAAAAAGAAATTAAAAATTTCCCCGCTCTTTCTCGATAATAATACAATAATAGTATGTAGTTATAAATAAGCGCACTATAAAATTATTGTATAATATAAAATATTGTTAGCTTAAACTCCGTCTAATGTAATCAACCATTACCCAATATACAATTTAATTTATTTAATCTTCAATCAATTTAATATTGTCAGAAGTATAGGGAGGTCAGATACGTCATTCCCATTGAGGAATGTCTAATGGTTCTGCATAGTTCTGCAAATCAGGAAAAAGAATCGCGTTCTAGCTAACGGATCTCGTTGCACGCCACTCGCTTTTCACAAGCAGCTCTTGGCGAAAGGATGAATTCCTATCGTACACCGTGAGCTTAGATTACCCAGCAACGTTGCCTGTGTTACTGCAACGAATACAAATCGCATCGTACTCCGCACTGCCCGGCTTCGTAATGCCTCTGTAACGCGTACGTACATCTAACACTGACGTTTCTCGTCAATTCCTTAAACTCATTAATGGCTAAGCGCGAAACGGCAGATACAATACGAGAAGCTCGCGGAAGCGTTTACTTTATCTGTTATTGTTTCATTGTCTGGTAGAAGTATCTCTAGCCAACAGACTATCATTACGTGCACGCATACATTTGCATACAGTTTTCCATCGCGCGCCGATACTACCGGGTAATTTAAGGCTTACAAATATTATCTCACAAATGTTATCTGCTCTCGTAAATGTATTGCGAAAGATGAGCAATTTTCCTTGGTCGGATCTGATGGATGACAGCTCCTAAATTGACTCTCACGCTACAGAAAGTCATGATTAATTAATCACCGTATCAAATACATCGTTTGCATTATTGCCGCAATAAACATTTTAATTAAATCAGAATCGGGAATAGAAGATTATTTCCCTAAATAATCCCGCATAATAAAAGACCTAATATTTCTGTTACAATAAAAAAACGAAGAATAATCTCATCTAGGTTCGCTGTAATTACGACGAAACCGTTTCCTTCCCACGACGCATACCGATGATCCGTGATACGAGGATCACCATAGATTCATCGCGCGCTAATGGGGTCATTGTTATTAATAATTTTCGTCCCGGGCTCTCTCGCTCCCACGAAACGGACTCTCCCGCGCGCGATGATCCCGGGATCGCGATAGAAGCATACGAGCCGCGCATTGAATCGGATTGAATTGTTTCTGGATCATTAATTGCCGTTTCGACGTAGGAATGCCGCCGACTGTACGGGAGGGATCATTATTGCGCCATCAGCTGGAACACCAGAGTGACGACCGGGTCTTTTGGCGTCGATCGAGTTTGCTAAATTATTGCAACGCCGATCGCTGCTTGCCGATAGAACCGGCTTCACGACGATTGAATCGCGTTTATGACTCAAACGATCGCGGGAGGCAGATTTTTGTGGCACAGTGGTACATTTGTAAACCCTGCGCGATCATTAATTCATAAAAAGTGCAAAGTGTCGAAAAAGCTGACGGGGCCCACCGGCGATGTAAATCGACGGGATACTCGAGATTAACGAGGTCTCTTATAAGGAAAACGTGACGCGTTGTACCTCGCCGTGTAATCGAACGTGATCTCATCCCGTTTCCAGCAATAGTGTGACCGCCACCTCGTTGCGAGGTGGCAATCACAAAATCACGACGTTGTAATCAAAACTACAATTTTCCGTCTAATGCATGCTATCAACATCGACGCTTACGCTCATATCACGACTACTGAATGTCAAGAACGTAATTAACACTTTCCGCGCGCGGAGTAGATCTTTACTTGCTTATTTCATATCAATCGTGCTACATCTTCCTCGAATATCTCATCATTTACAAGTTATATGAAGTCCGACAAATCTAACTCTTTATCCCAGCGATAAATCTGTAGTGTGGGATTAAACTTTCGTCGAAAACTATACTGGGTGCCTAGTTCTCTTGATAAAACTGACTACTGTAGTTTGTGCTTCTGAAATCATCTCTTTAATCTGAGGAGAGTATTGTTGAGCTCCAACTAGATAAACAGCTGTTTTATCGCGTATCGCAACCTATTTGTTAGGCTATAATGGCGAGAGAAAGAGGAAGAAAGCGTGAGAGGCTATTCGTATATCATTCTCGGCCGTAAAAGCTTGACGAATGACGGCAGCAAGAGAAAAATTAATCTTGACGTTAACCTCGAGACTTATCAGATTGACGGGGTGGAATCAAAATTCAGTAGCGGATTCACGGTTCGCGAAGTCTATTTCTTTCAAAAGATATCCTGACGTCCGTTCTAGATTAAAAATTCTTCGAAAATTGAAGACATGATATAAATTCTCAATTAATTTATTCAGAATAATTTGTATTTGATCCGAAAAAATATTCCCCAAAGATAAATATTCATTGTACAATTGTGGGCAAGTTCTTTTCAATTTGTAAACTTTTTCGCAAAAATATTTTTCTTTAATAAACCATGATTGTTTCTCGCAACTTATGTATATCCTTCCTGAAGTATACGTACATCTTGTAAAATATTTACCAATTTCTTTTCTTTTACGAGACAGACACAACGCATTAAGCACGAAAGGTTTAAAGTCCTTCACACTAAGAAGCGAAACACGTCCTCGCCCTCGTTTTCGCTGCATTTGTGTACAAGAATTTGCATATTTCAAGCCGATACTTTGGTTACATAATCCACAACGACGGTATTGTCGCGGCCAGTTAGAACAGAAGTGCCGACGACGCGTTCACTTTGACGAGTGAAAAGATGCACTGTTATCGCGACTCGAGGAAGGTGGAGATGTCACGTTGAAAGAAAAAGCGAGTTTCTCGAAACGGGGACAACGATACAATGGACCAAGAGGAGGCGCACTTTCGGCTACATTGGGAACGACGATGAAAGCGGTTTCTGCCGGATATGGGCGCCACTTCCCTTTCCCAGCTGGGACGCGCATCCAGAAACGAGATCGCCCGAAATTGGATTGACGGCGCAGCGGCGCGTGTGAAAGATCATATAAAGTCGTTTCTCTTGCGAAACGAAATTACTATTAACTGTGGTATCTTCCTCGATAATTTCTTTCGCACAGTCTAAAACTCTCAAAGATTAAATTTTCAAGCAATTATCCCAAACGTGTGTCAAACTAATATAAAAATAACTACTTTAACAATCATACAATTAATCTATCTATGTAAAAGAGAAATTATGCCCGTCTGCATGCCGTGACTAGTCTCAATTTATATAAATTCAGAAGAATTCATGTATGTATTAAGTGCAATATAAAACAAGTTAAAAGAATATCAGTCCTTGGACCCCCCCGTAATCTAAGCCAGAAAGTCGCCTGCCGGATGCGGACACGGGTGCGACTTCCTGTTAACGTAATTCGTCAAAGTCAAAAGTTTCCGCTATTAGCGGCAAGGTCGTGGCGATTTAATCAAATATTTGAAAGAGGGTTTGCACTGTGAGCGACGATCGCACGTAGCTGAACAAACAAAGCGGGATTGGGACAAGGGGGCCTCGCAAAACCGCAAACACGAGTCGAAATGTGAAGGGCCCCGCGTAATTTGCCATTCTATTAGCAAAGAAACGACGTTGACAGCCTATAACGCAAGAGATTGCGAAAATACCTTCGGTTTTTGACTTACCCTCGCAATTACATCGCGCATCGTTTGACTCGGTATGAGTAATAAGTCGGCAATATTATGGGTAATAAGCACATGGTGTAACAAGCGACCCCGCGTCTCGCAAGACATCGCAATTTGTATCTATCCTCCCCTCCCGGGACGCGAGAGCGATTAGAGTAAATCCATTTGGCGTACGGATTTGCTCTGCGCGCGCATTGATTGCCCACCGTGGCGTAAATTATCGCCATCCGTTTATTTACAATACCTTTCGTGGCTCACATGCCACGAAAGTCCAGGTGATTAATGCTGACGATGATTTGCGTGAGAAGTAAACGAGGCGCTACTCTCCGTCGCGAGATTTCACATTCGAAGAGACGCGGACAGTTTATGGCTCTGAGCGCAAAATTCATCTGTAAGAACATCCATAGAATCGATCATGAATAGTTGGTACAGTTGGTCGTAGCGCCGATTTTCCATGGGTAATAAAGATTCAAAGCAACGAAAGCGATTGAGTAAAGGAAATAAAGTTATCGTAAACTATGAGGTAATGACAAGCGATAAAAAAAAAGAGAAGCATTTCAAATAGGCTCCTGAATCTTCATTTCAACGGGCGTCTTAATTAACTCGAAATTTATCTTATACGCCGTCATTAAAATGAGAATACTTAATGTCATTAAATGTCAAAACCTTGAACTTCTATCTCGGGCGTATGGAAAGAATTCAGAATGAAGCCCCGAAACAGATTGATAAAACTAATAATGTTTCAAGGCGACAACGTTTTAATTAAATCGTAAGTAGCGTCGCAAGTTTAATTCGATACTTATTAAAGCAGCACTCGTATCGGGAAAAACTATCAGATTCGCTTTTCAGCGAACGCGGAATAGAAAATACCGCGAAGAAAAACTTAGAACCAGTTTGCCGATTACGTGTACGTGCATGCAGTATCCGGTAAGGTGCTATTCATAATATTCCATCATCTGGAAATGCCTCATCTATTCCCGTCTTCCCTCAGGCGTCTCCATTATCCTTAATTATCCGTACCTAGCGACCGTGCAACAAAAGTCCGAGAGCGCCGAGCGTTGCTTTTCCGAGCCCTTCCTCGAGAGCCCTTCTCTCACTGTCTCTCTCTTTCTCCCGGGCTCTCTTCCAAGCGTGCTAACGCTAGTTCTCTAATCGCCGATAAATCCCACGGCGAGAGCCCGACACGCTCGTTCCTTACCGCTTATCGATTTTCTAACCCTCGCCACAGCGATCCTAAGTCGTATTTCCGTCGCCATAATTAGTATCTTCTCCTCACGGACATGTAATTAGAAAGTTTTCTCGTGTGATACAATACGATCTCGTAAAGTCGCGGATATACAACGCCGATATTTCGTTTATTGTGTTCGCCCGTGCACTTCCGGTCGCCCAGGGAAGATGCACGATTGGATACACGTAATAAGTGTCTTTGCTCAATCTAAACTATATACCGCCCCCACCCCCTACTTTCATGTCGCTATTAACAAATTTAACACTATAATGTCTCCCAAGTAAACTGTATAGTAACTTCTGTTCTCTTTCCTATACAATCCAATGAGTAACAACTCTGTAACTGCATAGCAATCGTACGTAATCTGACAGTATTGAGAATTTAACATCGCGTCGCAGTTTTCGGAAGTAGCTTACGTAAGCATGGCGAGGCTGTGAAAATGAGAAAAGACGCAGCGGACCTTTTCACACGGTTCATTAGAGATCCACCTATCCTATCGCGGTTTTCCTCCCAATCCGCAGCCCCATGCGTCTCTAGGGAATTACCATCAGTTTTCCTAAGGCCAATAAATCTAAACGCGAGATCAAGCAAGGGCGAGAGAGCGCTCACGCCGTTCGCTCGCTCGCGGCAGTTCCTTCTTCGCGCGGTGCCCCTCTCTCTTTCCTTCTCTCTCGTACCGTAACGAGCTCCCATGTACCAACGTCGCTTATTTTCTAGGAGCGGCCATCCGTTTCCACCGTGCGGCCACGAGCCGCGCCGCGAATTACGGTGCGAAACTGAGCATGGTGTGTCCGGTCGCGTAAGACACGGCCCGACATCTCTCCCGGATCAAAGGTGGAGCGACCATACGTGCACTTACATCGCATACTTCTTGTAGCCCCACAGCCTCCACCAAGTCCACAGAATTTTTCTCCGGGTCTGCATAGCCCAAAGAAATTCGGATCTGTTGTAGAAAAACGCAACTGCAATTTTATGCGCATTCTTCGTGTCGGTATATTTCATGATTTTTAAGGAGTTAAAGTAACATTATTTTGAAGTTGGACATTTTTTTTCGGATTCTATCGTATAAACTGCATTTAAATGAAACTACACCTAAAAATCATCTAAAACTTATCTAAAAATTGGATACAATGCACGTGCAATAAGTTTGAAATGTTTCCGAGCAAGATTATTTTACCGGAAGGCTCCATGGCGAAATTGGATCATCGTAACGTGATAGATCCCTGGGTGCATCGTAGATAGAGTTCGTTTACAGATATATACCGGGAGTTTTAAACCGCGCTGCACGAGCAGGAATGTCCCGAAGAAAGAAATGACTCTTTCGTGCGTTGCGTCGCGTGCACCGGCCACTCCGCGCAGAGTGTAACACGGGGTATTATCGTGAAAGTGCACGTGGAACACGTATGTTAACGTGTGTTACAGCGAGGCAATAGATTCGCGATGCGAGTAACTCGGTGCGTTGATAATAGTTAACGAGAGAGAAAGAGAAAGAGGGGAGAACGTGTAATTATTCTCTTCCTTTGTGCTCAGCCGAGAACTTTCGCGTAAACTCCATTAGCGAGATCTGTATGCAATAGATGTACATAAAAATTTTCAATTTCTTTTTTATTGATACCCTGATACTTTGAACTGACTCCAGAAGAAACTCCGTACCTCTCTGTCGGATATTTCTTCTACATGTAATCTCGCATTAGATATTTAAGCACGATAGACTTCCTTTTATCCCCACGAGACTTTAATAAAAAGTTACCTGGCTGACGAGGTCACGTGCGAAGAGCCGACCGACGGAAAAGACAGCAACGTCCGGTGGCGAGACACGTGGATAGGAGAACGGAACGAGGAGGATAACGATAACCGGCCGGGCACAACCACCAACGTCGCCGCCATCAGCGTGGGGCAGCGCGGATGTGCATAGCCCCGGTATTACCATATTCACGAGACTTCCATCTCGGAGTCAATGTCACGGTCTGGCGATGGGGCCCGTGGGGCAAACGCGAAACGCGCGGGGAACCTTGAAGGATGTCAGTGTCAGGGTCCGGTCGGGCCGCGGGCGACAACGAAACCAGTTCGCACTCACGTGAGGCGCACCGGGCCCGGCCCGGTGTGTTTTGAAACAATATTAATGGTCGCGGAACGTATTAAACACGGTCCAGACCGGGAAACGATCGGCGGACCCGCCTGTACCGCGCACCAAGCGCTCTCGATCTCGCTGTCGCTGTCGCCACAATTGATACGTCGATACACGCTAACAGGTGTGACCGTTATGACCGAATTTCGTTTTGTGCTACTAGAATGGGCACGTATGGAAATTAAGACTGTTACTTTTTCGATGCGTCCAAAGACTTCGAAGGAATCTTCGTACATGCGAATTCCTTTTCGACAGGGCCGCGTCTCGTTTGTATTACTTCATTGAAACAAACCAGTCAGGTGAAAGATAATAACAAAATAATGCTTATGCGCGACTCTATCAAAAAGCAGTTCAATATACAAGTTGTAATGTTTTTAATAAACAAACGCGTACAAATTTTACTTTACGTGTAAATATTCCGTCTAACTCTTCTGCCTAACTCAAACACCTATAAATCTAAACCTCCATTAAATTCTTAATGATAAAGTCGGTCACCATCTGAATATATTAAATCAAAAATTCCGTATCACCAATATCTCAAATTTCACTCGCTCTTGTGACACGAAAAGCGTTAATGCCTCGTATAAAGTATACTACCTAGATTCAAGTAAATTTCATCTATGGTTTATTTGTGCGCTAATATAATCGGGAGACTACAATGACGAAGAGGAATGAAGGCATAAAGGCGCGGTACATTGAAAAATGGGATAATGGCGCGATACAGCAAAGTCATACATACGCGAGAGCGATGCTAATCGCTGTCAGTCGTGTTAACCGTCGTCGACCTCTCGCGCGAGAACAGCGAGCGACATCGCGAGGAACGAGCCTGTCGGCCTGTCTGTAGGCACAGATAAGACGCCCGAGCGAAGTGGCCTGCAGCCAAAGTGCAAGCGAGCACAATCTCTCAAAGTTAAATCGACCTTGGTACAAAATTGCCGGGGGAGTACCCGCGGTAATCGCGGCAAGGGAGATCGGGGCACAGAAGAGACGATAATCGCGCCAAGTGAAACGCTATCACATGTCGCGTCTACAATTTTCGTCAGATCATCTCGTGTGATTCCAAGAAGACTGCACACTTTTCGTTTTAAAGGAGGGGAAGAGAGAGAGATTTACCGAAAGGGAAGACAAGCAATATTCACAAATCTTCCCCTTTCAATCTTGATAAAACTCGCTTGCAACATTTACAGAACGAGCAAATATAATCTTCAATTTATTAAAACTTTTAAAATAAAAAATGTTTCTTATAACATTTTTGTAACTTCCAAAACGTGATTGAAAATAAAATAGATTTTATTTTCGTGATATTTTCTGATAGAATATTATACATGCATAAATATTTTGAGAGATGTTATTCCCAACTAGTAGGTACTTGTAGAGGTAAGAAACATGAGGATTATTTTTATTTGTTCGCAAGCCTCAGCAAGTTTCATCAAGATCGTAGAGAAAAGGTTCTGAGAATTCTTGCTGAGCTCTTTATGAATGAAAAGACTTTTGGTGGTCCGATATATCGAGGATCCGGTTTGTCTGTTCGTCTTCACACCGATCATAAAAACGCTCCCAATGGAGTTCAATAGACGACACGAGAGTTATTCGTAATGATTTCTTTCAGAGACGGGAATACAAATCGGAGGATTACATCGGCCACACATGGAGTATAAATCTTAGTTAAAACGCATATCGATTGTCAGTATACTTTGCTCGTATCCAGCAGAAATATCCCTTGTAATAAAATTCAGAAATATCTTTGCCTGGTCTTTTAAGTTCCCACTTATTAGAAATCAAAAGTTTAAAGACTTTGATATTAATTACAGTGATACTTAAGCTTAGCATAAAAATTCCACGAGAGTTTAAATATCTGAATGAAATTCCGTTTTGCATTATCATTATTCTACATTATGCATTGTATTTTGATTTTTATCTGCAAGATAGGAGACGCATACGATGTTTCCATTTATAATACGTGCAAATATATTACATTGCATATATTATGGAAATTGAAGTGTAACCAGACAAATAAGATCCAAATAAATAAATCTTAGAGACACCTCGCGGTAACAATGTATTCCTATTTATTGTATTAACTCTTTTAATAAATGCGTTTAAAGAAAAAAAATTCAATTAAATCAGGAAAGTAGTGCTCGATGCGCAATTTAAATCCACGAAGAAATCGACTCGGCTTAATTAACAACGCGCGCTTCGTCTACGCGCAGAACGGAGGTCGCTAATAGAGTAAAGAGAGAACCGCCAAGGACTTTCACTTGTCTCTCCCGCGTGTCAAGCCGAGTCCTACGCGGGTCGTGCGTGACGTCCTCAATTTTACTACGCATCGTGCACAATACTTTGATAATCGCGTTTGGACGCGAGGACTATTAAAAGTGAAACGGTGATCGCTCCGATTCCGAAATTTCCCCTGTCTTCGAAACGATACTTTGAAACGAGAAACGATACTTTGCGTGTCGTTCAATGTTTGCGTGTCGAAAAGCGGACCCAGTTATCAATTCTATAACGATATCGATACGTTTTCTTTTCACAGGAACGTAAATTGAGAGTAATATCTGTGTAAATTTTTGTAAATATTTAAAGAATTTTTCTAAATCATAATAAAATAAGAATTACAGAACGGTTCTCGGAAGCAGAGCTAATGTTTACCCAGCTGAATTTTCAATTCAATCAGTGAATATCGATTATTCAGCTCAAGTCCAGCTTGTCACAACTCGTTAAGGGTGCTTCATGCTCATCATTACAAAAAATCGAATTAGGCGAAATTGTACACTTTAAACTCGGTAGATTTCCCTCCTAATCCACATTACCGCAACGACCGTCATGCGTGCACACGCATGACTCGCGGTGTGCATTTCTCACACGCACGTTTCGCAGCGAGCGAAAAGCGCCCGCCAAGTGCATCCTACTTTCGCCAGCCGCTGTCGCTCCTACATACTTACGTACGGCTTTTGCGTGGGATATCAACGTCATGCAAGTTGTAAAAGCGACTCGCCATGAAATACATGCCTCTCCATGGCTCTCTCGGGAGAGCACGACTCGCGATTTAGAGCCTCGTGAAGATTGAAACGTCCGGATTTGAATGTCGTGTAAGAGCATATTCGTGGAAATGACTACATTCGTACATTACGCGATGTACAAAACGTTTCACAGATGATTATCTCAGTATTCAGCTAGATTTAAAAAAAAGTTAATAGACAATTTTACCTTAATTTTAAGTCACAGATGCTAAAATTTGAATTTGTAACAAGTAATAATACCTATCGTTTTCTTTAATTATCAGACAATGTAATTTCGAGACTACATTACCTTATGCCGCTTCAAAATAATGCAACATTTGCATCAAATAATTTGAATAATAATTAGAGTAAAAAGTGGTCAAGATTGTATTATAAAAGGGTTTTTTTATAATATATTAATTTTAACTCGAGTATATTCTAATTCATAAAATAAAATTAAAACGAAGAAATTTGCTTTGCATTATTTATCGAAGCCAAACTAAAAGATTCTAGAAATTAGCGTTGTAATTTTGCATCTTGATTAACGAGTATGGTATCATAGCTGACTTATTAGCCAGTCGATCTTCGTCCGACAAACCACTGCTGATTCCCAACCCCTCGATTCATAAAAATGAAACAGATAACATCGCGGCGACGGAAATCTCGCGTTTCATCATCGTGACGAAGAACCCCGAGAATGACGAAGATTCTCTGTATATGTATACACAGTGTGTTTCGTAAGATGTTCGCCAGGCTTAGAGAGAAATGTATACTTTTCGGTAAAATTTAATATCCATTTCTTCATTGTGAAATTTTCACAACATATTATTTAATATAAACAATAATTAACTAAATTTCAAAAGTAAAAAGTCCTAGTTTTCAATCTCAAACTTTATATCGCAAACATAACTCAACCTTTACTCGGGGCCTTAAACTACCTAAATAAATCTTGAAAAACATTTAAAAAGGAGCCAGAGAGAGATTAATATCAAACTACAAATCGGTAGATTTCAATCTTAACAGGATTTAAGAAAATTATCGTCGCAGTACACCGCCGTATCATGCGTCGAGAGATGCAATCCTAAAGTATCGTGCACACCTTACGAAACACCCCGTAGATCGAGCAGCAACGTGCGGGATATGTATCCAGCGTGAGATCTCGCCGCAGACTTTCACGCGCGCGGAGATGCGCACGCTGAGAAAAAGATCGCTGCGCCGCTCGGTCTCGCTGTGGAAAAAAGAAGCGGCCGCAATCGCCGTCCAAGATCTCCGCCGTGCGTTTGTTTACCTGTCGTTAGATCGAGAGGGAAGGTAAGGCTAGATCGAAGGCTCGCGGTGTGGTTTCCTCGGCGGCCAAGGCGCCCACGCTCTCGGACTCGATTATCAATTGCGAGATTAGAGCCGCGTTTCACGATCTCTACGGCGCTATCTACGATTGTCACCAGGTGCAGCTGCCGCTGCACACCGCAAATCGCGGGTTACACACACGGAACTGCGACTTCCAAGAAAGCGTACCCTCAAGAAATATCTACAGATTCTCTGCTTACCTATCTGCATGTAAATCGCATTTGTTAGAATAAAGATCTTGGATGCACTAACTTACTAAATCTATTAAACTTAGCACTTTTACTCTTTTCCTTCGTTTGTCACATTTTATTTGATTTCTTTAGAGACAATGAATTTATGTCAATCTTTTTCTACAGTTCAAGTTCTTATAAATTCCCGACTGCGAGTCGTGGCTTCAGACGATAAAACGTTCTTGTCGAAGCACACGTATCTGCCGTGTGTAAAGAGGGTGAGGTCTTGGCTAGCTCCAGAAAACTACGTAAGGCGATAATCGACGGCCGTCCCGGTAATCCCGATGAAAGCGACTGCGTTTCTCGGGCCCCGCCTTAAGCGCAAATTCCTGTTTCGCGAACTAACACGAGCCGAGGATGTTGCAATTCCGCAAAGAACAACATGTGGCAGACTGCGGTAGCAATTTTGCATCGAATTTAACGCACGCCAAAAAGTAAATGTGTTCACGGCTTGAATTTAGATGTGAGACCGTCCAGAGATACCGGATTAAGAGCTTTTGACTTGATCAAAAGAAATTTTCACAATAATTCCTTCATTCTACGATTCTTAACAGAAGAAGATACGTAATGTTTGAAAATACATGATTATAGATGTGAGTCTTGCATCGAGCTGTATTCTCAATGAACACGATACGCGATTAAGTTACTCGTTTTATTAAACAATTAACGTTCTTTCTTACGATATGACTTTATCGAATATATACAATCAAATCTGATCTATATTCGCTGGAAATCTAAGCTGGAATGCCGTTTAACTTAAATTCGTTTCTGGATGCGTCAAATACGAACCAAGGGACTTCCTGCTCATCCTCTCCAGTTTCTTTTTACGACCCGTGGGAGCACCGAGTAAGGTATCTCCGAGAAATCCGAGGGAAGAGCGCAACTGGCTCACCAGTTGCAGGAGCACGAGCTCGACTTTACTCATTAAGACTAGATTCCTGCGCGGAGCACGCCAGCAGGACTAGATCCCGAAGCGGGATAGCCGCGATTCTCTCTCGTTGAGTCCTGCGAGTGCGGGACGGGGGAAACGAAACGTCTCGGTATCGTCGTCTTGGGAATTGCGCGAGTCGAGTTTCTTCCCGCGAGAGGTAAAAAGAAGCGGAGGCACGCGAGTTCCGCGAGCGACCTCGATTACTATGCCGCTCGGAAAAACGGCTCGACTCGCGGAGGAAACCTATCCGCTCGGTGTGTCGACGGGAGATTTATGGTGTGGCGATCCCGGAGAATGCCCCGGGGATCGTAGAAAATTAATCCGAGTCACTTTAATCTTGAGAAACAACAAGTGTCTACGGTATACGCAACTGTTTGCATCTTTCGCATTCAACGCTCGCTCGTCATTTTTATAAGTTTGCATATAACTTATTATTAAAATTCCATATTCTAAGATCAATATAATCGCAGTACTAAAACAAAGAAAATATATTCTTCACGAAATAAATAATAATTAAATTAATCCCTTATTCGATATGACAAGTTGAGTTAAAAAGAAAAACTCGGTCAGAATTTACCGTAATAGCCGCGTATCGTCTTATAAAGTTTTCTATCGTCGAGATTCAAAGAGAAACTGCCTACTTTACGACAATGCCGACGCAATCAGAAATAATTAGATTAACGTAAATGAGGACAATGACTAGATGTTAATAGCGTACAATGTTTAGTACTAGAGATAATGATCGCTGACATGGATGACTAGCAAACGATACGTCATTCCAATACTTTCACCAGAGGTGATGGATTTGTTGAACGCGGCGCATTTACTTGCTCCTACTTTTCAAGGTTTTACTCGTACGTACTTGTACACGTAACAATCAAACCGAAATTACATGCTCGATGCGATCATTAAAACTTATAATCATACTAATTTTTGATTGGCAAATTCTTACGCAGTTCACCAACAACTCGCGCTACGATCTGATACAATTCTGCCCCGACTATTTCACCGTAAGAAACAAGAGGCACGACAAGAGCCTTGTCTACTGAATTAAATTCCATTTGCGTGCACAATCCGCAAAAAATCGCTCTCGTGTGTCGTCGTGGACATCGACAAAAAGCAACTCGGCGACGCGAAATGTCCAAGTTGCAACCCACGAAGGTAATGCGAGCCACACGGCAACCTAGATAATGGCAACCGAAGGGCGCTGAAGTGCACTGGAGAATATCCTTCGAAGGGAAAACGAAGTTGGCCCACCGAGAGAGAATCCGACTTCATCGACATCTCGGTCTTGTATTTCTCGAATTCCGAGACTAGATCACCGGGACATTCAGCGAAAGTTCTAAAGACCGGTACCATCGGAATTAAAATTACGGCTTTTTGTGGCAAAGTTATGCACCGGCCCCGTCGTAAACGATTTGGATTATTGTATCGAGCAGCGATGTTGACTTGCGCCAGATCTACATAGAAAAAGCTGCAGTACAGTCTCCGAGTCTATAGTCCATAGTTACGCAAAGACACCACAAAGGCGTTGAATTTTGTAGACATTAAGTAGACATTTGCCAAAGTAGTCACTTTTAACTACTCTGAGCAAAACTTGGATTCATTAGTTTATTTAAATTTTTACTAAAACAATATTGATGTTAATTTCAGTTATTTCAAATTTTAATTAAAATTGCGTTTCAAGATATAAGCAACAATATTACTACATCACAAAAATTAACAAATGTAAATTCTCAGAATCAAAGAAAATGTTGCATTATTTTAAAACTGAGGTAATGTAGTCTTAAAATTACGTTGCGTCTGATAATTAAAAAAAACATTTAGCTGGATAAATTACACTTGTAATTTTGATAAGTACCTGTCGATAGCAATATTGATTTCTTATAATGATGGGGCCACGAGATACGCCGGACGAATACAATAATAAGTGACGGATCTGCACAATAGGTAGGTAGCTTAATCGTGTTTCCTATCGCCGGTGAAAGGACACGCAAGGAAAAGCGAGACACGACGAACGTCGTGTTATTGGGAAATAATAGTATGCTGCAATTTCGCAGAAAGTTCCACCAGTTATTACATACGTGAGATACCGAGCTACTATTTATGTCATTTCATCAACCTGACAGCAACTAAGTACGCCTAAATGAATTTATGAGAAAGCGGGAGAAACGATTTTCCATCAAAGTCAGAAACTGTAGGCATTTTATTTAGCACTTATTTTATAAAATATTTTTTCGTAAAAGAATCGACTATTTTGCAGATATACTCTTGTAACTTGTATTTTCTTGCTACAGGATTAAGACAAAAATTATTTGTCTAAAGTGTCTGAAATTATAATCAGGACACAACATTTTCTCTTCTATTTCCCCCGAATTCGAAAAAATGTTTAAATATTTACGATAGCGCGTTTCAAGATCATGAATTATCATGAAAACTTATTTATCTATTTCGCTATCTTTTATGACAAAATACAGGTAAGACGTCCACTACTTGCCTGTACTTTTTATACACGTTATTCAAATTTCATGCAAACGTGAAAAAGACGTACGTTAATTAATAAAAGGACGTTTGATGTCCTTCGCGGGATATCATTGTAATCTAATCAAAAGCGAATTCGAAGATGCGTGATACGAGCCCGTGGACACGGAGACCATACAAGCGGAGTGTTTCACAGTTTTCAAAGCGACAGCTAATCTAAGTTGATCTAGCTGCCGAGCGGAGATCGTTAGAGATACCGGGCCTAAAGATACCGGTCGTCATGCTATAATCTACCTGCAAAAAGCCGGATGGCAACCTGTTCTCGCCCGTTCGAACGCAATCCCCCCATCTTTTACAATGAAACTCGATAGCTGATATCCCAGCAAGAAATGCGAATGGAAACTGGCCACTGATCTCTATATGGTGTATCGACATATCAGCGATAGGGATTTCTTCGTTTTTTGCTTTTTAATAAATTATAATCAGAGCTGCTAGAAATATCGCTGATGGAAGGTCAAGTGAGTTTCATCAAAAATCGTGATTAAAGTGATCAATGTACACAAGTTTCCAATTAAAACTATTTAGTGTATTAAGGCATTTATTCCCTTTTTTTTAAGAAGATCAAAGATGAAGAAATAAAAGTTATCGGTAAAATTATAGAGACCAGTGACGTTAAGTTCCGTTTTCTCCTTCCTTTTGCTCTCTTTTCGCCTTCTCGTCTTTGTGCTCCGATTCCTCCCTCGGAGGAAAAGGACATAACCTTCGCTACGATTGCCAGCCAGCTTTTTCTCATGCTTCTACGAGGTTCTTGTAACAGACCGAGCGAACGGAGAAAATGATTTTCTCCGAAGGCATAGTTTCAAGAAGCTGAGACGCAAAAGGGCGACTGCGAGTTTCTGCAGAATTTATTAACTTGAAAAAATTGCAGAAGCAGTAATTTGCTTGCGGACAAAAATAATTTGCTGATACAACACGGCATTGTAAATATATTATATATTTTGTTAAATAAAAATATGAACAGCTAATATGAAAATACGACAAATAATGAACAATCCTATTTTTCTATTTCTTCTCAATCTTAAAACTTGTAAATGTTTCTCGATATCGGTTACTAGACATCACTTTGAAAGATTATCTAGGGATAACGAAGGCTTTGAATCATCCTTTGATTTATGTAAAGATTGTATGTTATAAGGATAAATATGCTCTTTCTTGACGTTAACTTATCACGTATTGTCCTGCGGTACGTTCCTGCGATCAATTCCACCAAAGACGTATATTTTTATTGTATATTCAAAGATGACGCTATCATATCTGATATTAATGTTCAATTCAAAGTTCCCTCCTCCGCCGTCGTTGCGGCGCATCTTAATTGTGCGGCACGAAGGTCGAGATTTTAATTGAGAAGATGCGAGTCGGGCGGAGATGATCGTCGACGGCATCTGAAGGGAGTGAAGGGACGATCGTCTACGAGTTTTAATGAGCGGGCGAATCGACCCCTACGCCCGTGCGCGGTCTTAATTACCTACGAAAAATTACGGTTGCTCAATTACAAAACCCCATATCGGCTCCCGCTATATCTCGATATAAGAGTTCGCTATCCTAATTCAAAGGATCCCAATTCAAAGACGGTAATATAAAGTGAGAGCTTAAAAATTGCAAATCTCCAGAGACTATAAGACTCTAAAGTCCGAGGAGGAAAAAACAACAGTGAAGTTATTAAATTCTAACCTTTCAGAATTAACTTTTTATTAAGTTGCTTAAAAAGTCGTTCAAGTTCTTTACTGCTTTATTAAATTGGATTCCCTATCGCTTTAATCCGTAACGGCATTCCGCGGGATCCGTTGTGCTTGATTTGCACTAGGTGGGTCACGGCAGCTTTCTCCGATCTCGAAACCGGGTCTTCTTCTTCTTCCCGACTTTCGATGGAACCAGTCGAGGTAGGTTCGTGCTACTTCTCGCGGATTAACGGCACGCTCAAAGCTACGGTGCAAGGCGAAAGACCCGGATTTAGTGCAAAACGAGAACCGTTGGATTCACGTATTTAGCGTGGAAAATTGTATTGTAATCCGTGTCGGAGAGTCACCAACGCCGTGACCATGCCGACTTGATTAAGAGGAACCACGAGAAGATCATTCTTTCCTTCTTCCAGCCTGATTTTATCTCCATCGTTAATTATTAAATCCATCGTTCGATATCTTCGATATCTTTAATTATTAATTCCATCAACTTGCGATCATTACTTTTATATTACAGATATGGAATGTAATAATTATACATATATATGTATATGAATTAAAAATAATAAAATTAATATCATAAATGAAAAAATTCAAGTCATAACAAATTCATAAATTACAAATACTTTTTCATAATTAATTGCACTTTAAATTACGTAAGTAATAACTGATTCTGCACCCGGTTATGAATACTGCCTCTGAATGCTGTTTAATTCGCTTCACACAAGCGCATTTTCAAAATTAAATTGCCCATAAATCCGAACTAATTAATAAATGCAAAATATATTCAGAATTTAACGTGAATATTTCTTTCCCGTCGAACATAAAAAAAGGTAAAAAAAGGCGCCAAGTATAAGCGCCATCCAATCAAGAAATATATAATTTAATTATTTGAATATATTTTGTTACGAAAAACATTTCTGTCTTTTCTACAAATTTAGAATTTAACATGAATATATCTTCCGCGTCGAACATATAAACTGAACCAACCCATGTCAAATTGAAGTTACGAACTCTTCCCTCCATATAAAAATTTTTAATCACATTGAATTTTATACTGACAGAATAATACTCCAATATATTGGATAATTCACTCGCTGAGATTCAGCCGAATTGTGCATAAATGGTCGTAACACATAATACAAAATAGTTATACGCGTGTATTTGAAAGTGTAATCTCATGTCGAGCTGGAAATTGGCCGAGGGAATTTTTTCGTGGGCTATTTTGAATGCAGCGCGTGTACATTCATTCGAATATAAAGACGACGGACGCGCACATCTCTCGGTTATGTCACGCTGCCACAAGTGGGACACGTCGGTCGTCTTCTCTTACAATTTCGGCCCTAGGCGAGACGTGCGTCGGACATGCATTCGTCAGAGGTACACCCGCAAAGAACATGAGTCGACACGGAATTAACCTTTTCATACGAAACGTCTTGTTTGAATTTCAAATTAATGTCTCTTTTGGAAACTCGTTTTCCCTACGACCTGAAGTGCCACTGATCATTTGTCACTGCGACATTGTAAAGTTCACGGTAAACGACATACAATGACTTGAGACAAAAAGTACAGACCGACTTGCAACACAGGAGACCGATGCTATTTGAATGCGCTTCAGTAAAATGTAGAGTAAAACATGGCCGAGAAATCAAGAATGAGGTCAACGAGATCAGACAGAATAGCTATGTATACACTTTAAGAAAATATTGAAAGAATAAACAGAACACGAGGGGCTAAAATAAAAATTACTTACATACTTTTTGTCGATAGCACAAATACGACAAACGTTATAAATAAAAGTTTAAATTATACATGATCTATATTTCTTAAGTTTTACTTTAAATATTTTATTTTAATTTCCTTGGATATCTCTCGGACTTTATTCACTTGGCTTTATATGTACTACGATTCTGACTCTTACAATTAGAAGATACTTCCAATGGTTATACGGAACCAAGGAAGGATGCATCTTTTTCTGTCCGAAAGTGCGATAACGAAGCTCATTAAAAAGCTATTTCCACCTAACAAATCAAACATCGTTACACTCGTAACGGACCGATCGGTCGCACGATGATGACACAACGAAGATTAATTGATTATCGCGATAGAGATGAGAACTCTCGATGCATTCTCGATGCCTTTTTGCTGTCTCAACTCTCCCTCTTTCCGTTTGGTTACCCGACCTTATCTCCGGAGATCCCTGGACCCGTGCTCTGTCGGCGTTATTACTGTACAAACGGCGGGCAATCATCTACCAGCACGCACAGGCTCGAATTACAATGTGATAGACGTATAACCCGTGACCCGAAAGTCAACTCTAACGAGAGAGTCGACTCCGAGAAAAGGAAAAAACACGCGCTCGTGTAGCGATGTAATCGCCCCGTTATGTTCTGTAAATTGGATTCGACGATTCCGAACTTTCGGACGTGAGGGACACGAATTCGGCAAAACGTTCTCTACGATCGATTTCATTCTTCAGATTATATTGTTTTTAATCGTGCTAGAAAAACGACAAACTATTCGGATAAATATTTTTCAAACAGTCTGGCAAGAATGATAAAAAAAGAGCAATTTTATCTAATCAAAGTATCGATGATTTTATAGCGCTGTTAGAAAGAATATTAATCTCTATTTTAATAATTATCTTAGAGAGAAGTTACCTTCTCAAGAATATTCTTTTTAGTTTGCGAGTATAAGTAAAAGTTAATTACAGCTTAATATTAGACATTGTTAAGGCACATTATATAATTGTTATCTATATTAATTAAGATGCGAAAGAATTAATATTCTGAGAAAAATAATCCTTTTCAACATATCTCAATTATTTCTCATGGCGGAGCAATTAAAGATCATTGTGTGGCTTATAATTATGTAAATTACTAACGTCCTCGAAATACAAAGTATCCGCACAAAGCATAAACATACGCGTAAATTGATATTTACAACAATTCAAATTATACACCTTTATCTCTCCATCCTCGTTCTAATCTCCCGGCGAAGGGGATTTATCGCAGATCTTCGTCGTGCCGATTCGCGTACGAGGCTGTATAAGGCTCTGTTTCTGTTTTACTGCATCATTCGTACGTAATAGAGTAGTCGAATAGATAATGCATTTAATGTCTCAAGTATTTGATACCGGCAGGGTCCAACGTGTTACGGTACGCTTGCGTGTTACAGATGAAACAAACCGGTCGCAATATTCTCGTAATTATACACGAATAAAACGCGAGATATAAGAATACCGGTGTAATCTTAATCCTCGTTTATTCGAACGTCCTAATTACGGTATAAGCACTAATTAAGGTGATATCAGCTTACTTGTTTCCAGAAAGAAATCGACTAAATGTGAAATCTCTTTTATAGAGACAATAATCCCTTTAAA
>NW_011967238.1:507705-510725 GCF_000949405.1 Vollenhovia emeryi | reverse complement strand
TGATAATCCCTTTAAAATACAACAAGAATTATTATATTTTAGTCTGCAACTTGATTAAAACTATAAGAGTATAGTGTTTTCATGTGAAAAAAATTTTCTACGCGTTGTTAAAAAAGGGTATACAGTTTTTTTAGAATATTTAACAGAGTCATTGTACGATGGTATTAAACGAATTAATAAAACTATTATTGTGTAAATTGCTTGATTATGAAACAATACGGCGACTAGCTTTGAATGACACGCTTTGATCGTAATCTCGCAGCAATTTTCGCGCGCGAACAATGCGAAATGCACGCGTGAGTTACGATGGACCGATGAAGGATGAGGCTCAGAAGAAGAAACGGTAATTTGGGACTCCCCATGTCGTCTGCGCGCTGTTACATCGCCATTTCGCGTTCTGCAGGGCCGCGCTATAAATCAAAAGCGGGCGCAGCCCTGAAACACACCTTCCGTCTGCTCGCTTTTACGTCCGCACGAGGATAAACCCGATTTAAGTTCTAATTATCGCCAACTATGACGAACAATGCATACGGAGAGATGTGCAACTTACACACAATCGAGAATGCAATATATCTCTGCGCATCAATGGGTATAAATTAATTCTTCTAACATCAAAAAACCAAATGATCAGTCACAAATAGTATCTTGAAATAGACACAATTTTGTTCCTAAAACCAATTCAATTCCTAAAACGAATAACTTTTGAAGCAGTGGCTTCGGCTTTATCTTATGAAATTTTGCGTCCAGATATTTGTCCGCCTAGATCATCGCGACCCGACTAAATGTATACAAAGCAACGGAAGAAGTCAGAAGGTAAGTTGTGCAACACGAGTGGAAGAGCGATTTCCCACGAGGCGGCTCTCAGACAGAAAAGGCTCGCAGAGGCTGTCCCGGGGTATTCGTCGAACCTTCCTCCGCAGGAAGAAGAACTCGGGTATACGTACGTGCACGTCTATACGGCAACGCTTGCGTAGACGATCAATCTCGAGAGCGTAGCGCAAGAAGCGGTGGAACCAGGCGCTCACCGGAGAGCTTGCTAGACTAGTCTAACGAGATGTTATCCTCCTCTCCTAGCATTTTCCACTGTCCTCCTCTTACGACCCTCTTACGATCTGATCGCTGCTCTCCTCTCGGCCCTCTCCCTCTCTTCCATATTCTTCGCTCTCTTACTTTAACTCTACCCTGCTCTTCTCTACCGTCCTCGATCACGATCCCTTTGGGCCTTCCCCTGCGAGAGACCGGGAGCGTGCTCCAGATCTCGCAGACTCGATATCGCGGACCAACGGGGACAAGAACGCGCGCGAGTAAAGAGGAAACCGATACTGGGAGCCGGGCAAGTTTAATGAACGTAATCAAATGGGATGCTACGAAACGAATGCACGGCCGAGCCCGACAACGTCCGGTAGGTAGATCGGATCGCGTCGGCTGAATCGTACGCGGGACGACTCGATAAATCATCCTGAAAAATGAACGTCGATATCACAGCTATTTGTGACGGTGCATTAGTCCTCTCTCGGCGCTGATGAAGCTCGCAAACGAGGGCCCTCTCGCGCTATCGCGGTATTCAGATATGCGGCATTGAATGTCCGCCGAAGAGCATCTTGATAGCGTCACTCCAAACGGCGAGAAGAAAATCAGAGCCTTTTAATCCTTGAGACGATTTATTGTTACGAATACGCGGAACTAATTATAATTTCATAAAGAACGATATTTCATTTGCGACACGTCAATGTCCCAAGGCGCGTCCATTTTTTCTTCATCTACTTTACGCGAGCCGCAGCGGCCGGGAGGTGGGCAAGACAGCCCCTTTGTCTTCTCGAACGTTAACCGCACATAAGCGCAAACTCGTCCGCTCTGAAGAACCGCTTAATAATTCTTGCTTTATGGCTGCCGAGTTGCGTCGCAATGCCCCCGCGCGCGCCGTATTCCGGCCGAGTAAGCTGGCTTTTTGTGCCGGGGACAATTCCATCTCGCGCCGCCGTGCTCGTGCAACATGCATCATCGTAGGAGCGGCCGTAACACTAAAAGTAATTGTACGCGCGTGCAACTCGCGTAGAGTCCGGTCCCTCGTTTCAAAGCGTGCACGATATCGCGCGGCGGTCGCGTCGCGGTGTACCGCCAAGTATATAGCTGCGGCTATGGCTATGCGGCGGAGATTCAGCACGCTTTACGTTCTGAATCTCCACCGGCGAGCGTGCACTAACCTTTCCGCTTAAGAGAAAAAGAGAGAGAACAATCGGGCCGTTCACGCCGTTAAAATATCACCCGCGACATTATCACGAACACCCATCCACCGCGCCGCTCGCGATTTGCCCTCTTACTGCTCACGTTAACGTCGAGTGAGTTTAATTCAAGTTTATGAAGCTTTTGTCTAGAATTTTATATTGTTTCTTCATTTTCCTCAAAGATATCCCTGATATGTTTCACAAAACGCATTTTGATTACATGAGAAAAATAAGGGCTCAGAGGAATCAAGTGTCAACTTTATATTCCTTTTCTATAACTATGTAAAACTGATCAAATAACACTTTTGCTTCAATTAGAATAGATTTCAGTCATAATACTTTTCGATAAAAAAAGTATTATGACTTCTGACGCTTTCAGGAAAATGGCAGATAAAAGATTTGTCATGGAAACTTGGAGAATCGTCGCTGCTTCTTCATTTATATTTTTATCGTTTAAAATATGAATTGCTTTCGAGGTAAACTTTATAACAAACTTTACAAATTCCGCTTCTTCGCTCCGCTATAAAATCAATAAGTATGTATTAGCCACTTGATTCGTGTCAATGACCGGCGCGTTCTCACGCTCGATTGTTGGCGTCACATTTCGAGCCTGAAGGCAGATAAAGATACCGAGAAAGATAGTGAGTTGTTCTCGCGTGAAATAGCGCAACGGAGCGTAATCGAGACAGGCATCGATCGTCTCAATTAATTCACGCTGGCAGGAGTAGTAGTCCGCATTTTATCAATATAAGTGTCCACGGTATCTCCACTTAATATTGCTACGTGAAACACTTA
>NW_011967238.1:501984-507583 GCF_000949405.1 Vollenhovia emeryi | reverse complement strand
TATACAAAGAGAATATGCAGAGTATAAAGTTTTCTGTACTTCCTTTCATCTACAGACTTTTTATTGCTTTACGAAATATGGAATGAAAAACTTCCTTTAATTAAAAACAATATCTCTCTGAAACGGAAGAAGAAACTCATAATTTTAATATTACGATAATATTAAAAATGCAAAAATATATTCAAGCAAAACAAGACTATAAAAGTAAGTGCTAAGAAATTGCTAATAAATAATATCTTATTAAATCTTCGATAATGCAAAATTGGCTTGGCGAGGCAAAAATTCGAGAAAGTTTATAAACAAATAGATACGAGGCAAACTTGGGAAACTACGTATATGCACATACATATTTATATTTGTCTGCGTATCCACCTCGGGAGGAAATGCAGAGACCAACTTGAAGAAGAAAACGAGGTGGAGAAACGATCCAAGAGATCCTGAGGAGAGGCAGTGCGTGACGGCGCGCGTGGGTGGCTCGACGCATAATTACGTAAGGGTCTATTAAACGGGGAATCGTTAATGGCAATCTAATGGGGGATGGTGGCCTCGTGTCGTTGCACGCTGCACACGTAGTTGACCGTGATCGGCTCGGCCGACCACCTTGAGGACTTCTCATTTTAGAAACCGGTGTGGAGTTTTGCAAAGTGATTTATATATTTCCCTCGTGTTAAATGGCGCATCGATGTTATACTAAATCCGGTTCTACGCGATATTGATAAGAATCAGGGCCGCTTCACGGCTGATCTCGTCTTTCAACCTGCCACAGTGACAAATTGTCTCCGTAATAACTTTTACAGATTAAGCAGAATTTCTTTTTAATATTGAAGATTCTTATTCAAAATTAATTTTGCGCGCGTACAATTATTAAATGGCATCCAGAATACATTTATTATGAAGTACTGACACTTTAAAGTATCAATACAAAATCAACGTTCCGTAATATTAAAGTTTTTAGATTTGCAAATTTTTATTCCATTACCCATTAATTGCTTCTTACTAAAATATATAATCCGTTTAAAATTATTAACTATAAATATATAAAATAATAGATTATTTATAATAAATATATAAATAATAGAATTATAATAGATATTAACAGCAACGTGTTGATGCAATAATTTTTCATAAAACTCGTAACTTTATATCTTTTTTCATATAAATTAAGAATAAAATTCATATTATTCAATATTTATTATGTTCTTCTATTAGAGCCAACATTTTCATTATCTGTTGAGAACCGAGAATCAGCGACAGGCGCGTGCATGCGTAAGACATATACTATAGCGATAAAAAGACCGAACGACAACGAAACGCACGTACGCAATCGCGAAGTGAACCACGCGTTATCTGAAACGAGCTAACGTACAAGACCGTGAGAGTGTGGCGCGTAGCGATCGGTTTAGACGAGTCTGCGAGCTTTTTGCTCGTCTGACTTCGATCCGGTTGATGGATGATCCGCGGTCGTAATATAGTCGGCATGCGAATCGGCTCGCTGACTCTCCAGGTCTCGATCTCTTCCCTTCAATTCGTGCACGTATGCTCCGCTGACTAACGAGCGATCTCCCCGAACGCGAAACGATGACCGATAAAAAGAAATTCAAAGTTGTCATTTTTTCCTACCTTGTCAAATTTCTCCCGCGCGAACACCTTTCACCGAAAAAAAAGGTATCGCTACGAAAGCGAGTTTTCATGTGTAGCAACGATGAAGATATTAATTTAAGGGAAAGTTGTCAAAATTTGAGCGAATAACTCATTAGCGCCCTTTAATTTTATCAACGAGATGTCTCAGTATTTTCTAAAGAAATAACAACACTGAAAAATATATTACGATTCTATCAGTGAAAGTGTAATAAAAAAAAAGCGCTCGCGGCAATGAGAGCCGGTCTCAATTTCAAGTTCGAGTTCGACTCGTGCTCGTATAATCCGAGAAACGCGACCGTGTCGCGAACGATAAATTTTTCATCACTGTGCGGAAACCTGTTTAGAATCGCGCGATTGTAAATGCGCATAATATCGACTTCCAGTGACTTCCCGGGAAATTACTAACCGATATCTAATAGTATAGACATATACAGATAACATTCCCTGATTAAACGACATTTTTATTTCTAATTAATTATTTTTATCCGTTTATTTTCGTAAACTCCAATTTTCTGGTTTATCTATGCAGTATAGCTCAATCATTCGCGTGTAATGCACGTCTCATAAAATTGATTATTTTGAAGAAATACTTCAATGGGAAAAGATAACAAAAGTGAATCGATGAATAAAAATTTCATTTAACACAACTAAGATTCTCACGAGGAAATTATTTATAATATGTGAGATAAACTGACGATGCACGAGGAAGAATTTACGTTGCATAAATTCAAGAAAAATAAATAATGTATCTATATAAATTCATAAAAACTGTGTCGAAACTAAGATACATAAATAACGAACGTTTCTAATCTAACGTCGACCTAGTAAACTATCTTATTTGTCTCTATCTGGTGCATCGTATTCTTTAATCACTTGGCTTTCTCTTCTCTGAGAGAAATATCAATGTACAATGATCAACCTAAATTTGATGATGAATATTAGAAAGTAGACAATCGAGTCTTTACGTAATTTCGAGTACGATTTAGCGTCATCGTCGAATTAGCATCATATATCCAGCAGACTGCACGATGGAGAGGAAAAAAAAGCATATATTGATAATCGCCCATCCTATTTATTTCGCCTGACAGTTTCATCAGTATTCCGTCACGTTGGACGGCAGGAGGAACGATAATTTCCCGCTCGCCGCCGCGGGGAAACTGCAATCGCGAATCTTCCCTGGCGCATCCGTGGCGCGCTTCGAACTTTCCCTTTCGTACGGGACCACGATCGAGGGAATCAGGAAACTCCGCGAGCTATCTGATACTGCAAAACCACGAAAAAGACTTTCACCGCAAGACAAAACGTTCACAAGACGCGCGGATTCCTAATCATCTTCTCGCAATCGAAGTAATCATCGATATCATACGACGGCCGTCCTGAACGGCGCAATAGGTATAGCGACGCCGCGACGTGGAGAAGAATCTCGTAAAGGAGACTTTAATGCCTCGTATCATGAGAAAGAGAGATCCTATCCATTTACCAGAGAGTATTAGATGTTTAAAATGTACGATTAAAAAATATAATAATTCGAGAAAAATATCTTTCTCGAGAAAATAATTACTTGTAAATTGAGTAATATCTGTAATTACTACACTGAAAAAAAAGTCCATCCTACTCATTTACCGGAGAGTGTTAGATGTTTGAAATATACGATTAGAAAATATAATAATTCAAGCGAAATATCTTTCTCGAGAAAATAGTTACTTTTAAATTGAGTAATATCTGTAATTACTACTGAAAAAATTTCTATCGGATAAACCAATTAAATAGTGTTTCTGATGGTTAATTTTTCCGATTACGTTTTCCGATCAAATTATGGATACATCCGATGAAATTTGATTGAAAAATCGAGTCTCGAGAAGTACTCAGTGTACTTCTAATTGATCTTAAGTTTTGTTATCCGCACACATCTCTACACTGAGAAAAATGTCCGATTAAATATAATCGGATAATCGAATTACATAATAACAAATTTATTCGATGCAAATTGTTTTCAGTGTAGTCTTTATTTAAAAAAATATTTAAAGAGTCGGTTCGGTTCGCAAAACTTGGATGATAAAGGCAAGTCGATTCACCGGGATAATCACAGGCGAAATAACACGTTACAAGCCCAACGAAGCCTAAACTAACCGCATTATGGGTACCATCGCGCGAATCCGTGCCGCGATCGGCCAAGATTTTACACGGCGGATCCCCTCTCGGACCGAAGCTATTTCTCGCCGTTGTCCAACGGCGTAATGATGGATAATGACATAGGCCGTATAAAGCCGCGAAACGAAAGAAAGAGGAAGACACGGCTAACTCCTGTAATATAAAATGGGGAGAGCGCCGCGTTCGTTCACCGCGAGCGAGCACGTCCACCTGTGCAACGTGCGCGTCGAGATGTTTGTTACACATATACGAAACGTGTTGCACCGCGTCTCCATGGATCGTGTTCGTTTAATCAATTTTTATCTCAAATCGGATTAAGTAAGATTCAAAACCGCAAAACTAAAGAATCAGAATTCGGTTTCATATCTTGAAATGGTTCAACGAATGGTTCAACAGTCGCGCGTATTTTAATTAGCGATCACAACCGAGATTAGAGTCAATTGAGAAGCAGAACGATCGTTCACGTGAAACCTGAGGCTTAAAATATCGTGCGATTGCTGTGGGAAGTCTCGCAATATTACGTATATGACGAAATAGTTATTAGATCTCATATTTAATTCGTCTCGAACGAAATTAATTAATTATTAATATGGACACAGGGTAAGAAAGATTAGGAGAAAATTAGCGCATTGTAAAAATTAATAATATTAATAATCACTAGCGCGTTTCTCTCATTAAATAAATTGAAAGACTATGAGAAACATTTCTTTCTTCTACTTGAGAAGCATATGTATATAAAAAAATCTCTCAACTATTTCTTTTGCGACTTATTTCATTCTGTGAAAGAAAGCCACATTTAAGCTTCAAATTATAAACTCCTAATTATCCACAGATCGGAGTATTTCGAGGGGTGAAACGACGACAAGAAGAACGATCTACCGGTTCAAGAGTAAGAGCAGCGTACTTACAATGCGCAGTAGTAAAGTTGTCGAAGTTTTCTAGATCTCCTTTTCCTCCTCCTCCTCCTCTCGATTCCTTCATTGCACACACTCACACACTTGCAGAAATACAGTTAATTACGATCACTTGGCACTCAATTGCACGACACTCACGTTAATCAAGTACGACGCGAAATATTACTAATAAATAATGGTTGTATCACAGCTTTCTATTAATTGACTGATTTAATCGAGTAGCTCGCGTCTTATTTCGTGACCGCAATGCGAAGAAAAATAGTAATGAAAGAATTATGTCCCAATCGGCAAACAAAATCGCGACATGAGATGTTCATATTCTAAGCATTGTTTAAAGAACATTTATCACTCGTGAAATAGTAATATGTAATTAATATCTCTTGTCGCTCTTGAATTTTTACTTTATATCGATAAGCTACTTGAAATATCTGCTTCCGAAATTAGCCACCGCCTTAATACATCTATGCGTATGTCAATGGTAATATACTAATAGCACCAATCGATCGACGATAATTATTCACAGAAATAATCGAAATATTACGAGAGATAACGCGACGACGTACGGAGCGATGTGCTACTTCCGAGCGTTCACGCGCGAATGATAGAGCAGTGACCTAGCCCAAAGTTAACGATCGTACGTTACAAACAAATACCCACCAAGGCCAACGTCTTGCGCCGTCGGCTGCGTTGTTTTTTTCCGAAATACTGGGTGTTCCGTAAAATATTTATGCCGAATATTTTTGTGTCTCGCGTTACAATATCCATGGATGCGGGCTGTGCATTGTAATAATTTTACGCAGCGTTTTACGCGATCCGACGACTCACTCATTATTCATGTCGAATATTCTCGTGTCTCGTGTTACAATTTAATATCGATCGATGCGGGCTGTGCA
>NW_011967238.1:488563-499637 GCF_000949405.1 Vollenhovia emeryi | reverse complement strand
AATTGTAATAGTTTACGCTGCGTTTTACGCGATCCGACGACTCGCTCGTATTCCGCGAAATTCATAGACAAGTTATTACATTTAACTTGGTGAGACAACGCGGATCGCGAATACGGATGCAAGAAAGAACTATTAATGCTTCTAAATAATGAAACCCTCGTCTCTCCGCTCCGATTTATATGATTAAACTTAAGTAAAATACCGAAATATCTGGCGTGAAACTATCTCAATACGCCTCCGAGTCGTTAACTATGAGATGTAGTTTTATGGGGTGGAACCGATAATTAATAATGATATAGTATTTCAAGGAACGTAATGTGATAACGGACACGATTTGCGCCAAAAATCTACTTGCAAAAACGCAGTTAATTACTTGCATACACTGAGAAAAATATCCGATTAAATAATCGGCTAATCCAATTACATAATAACAAACGGATATATTCGATTAAATTGTATATCAGATGAAAAATATGATCGGTTTTTTATTCGATCAAATTTCATCGGATATATACATAATCGGAAAAATTAAGTCGGAAACACTATCTAATTAGATTATCCGATGGAAATGTTTCTCGGTGTATTTATCGCTGGTTTAATCGCGAGAGATGCGAGCTAAATTAATGCAAATGCTAAGATAATCTCCTGTAATATGATTAGTATGAATTTCATTACTGCGATTTATAGGTATAGTGTCTACAAGTTTCACGAAGATTGTCGAAATGCTAGAGAGGACCCCCGCCTCGGAGAGTCAATTTGGTATAACGAAGAGAAAGAGACAGTGACTGTCATTTCTCTCCATTTTACACAAGTACCTAACGTACTGCGAAAGGGTTACATTCACTTATGCCGATAATCATCCCACTACTCCACGCATTCTTTTTTAATTAGCGCGCACGGCCGTCCCTATTACGCTCGTCATGTAAAAGCCTCTCTTACGACTCTAATGGAGGAGAGATAATTGAAGAGTTATATAAATAGCGCTCTGTGGCGATTACTCTTCTCTCTAGGACCTTTTCCCAGCTTTTCCTTCTTACGCGCGTGAATTATTTCCGTAACATTTATCAATTATCAAAAAATAGTTAAATAATTTTCAAAACACAAATTTGAAATTTATATATTTTTGTATAAAATTCACAAAAATATATAAAAATATTATTTTAATGTTCTCTATAATATATTGTTAAAAATAACATATTCTCTCTTCGTCTCTAATTTTGTGGAAACAAGAAGTGTAAGCGAAACATACAGAAACTGTATTTTCTTTACAAATCAGTTAAAATATACGCTCTATTATTTATTTTTCAAAAACCTGTTCCACGAATATAAATCACCGATCTGTTTTACAAGGTTACAACAGATTTCCCATTTAATCTTTAAATCTTTCAATAAATCAATAGTCAATAAATCCGCGATTTATTGTAAGTTGCAGAAAAATTTGCCTGTCGTCAGACGAAGCATGTCGAAAGATTTGTCTCAGAGTTCGTTAATTTTTTTGCGAGGAACAAACCCGTTCGCGAAAAAGAAAACTAAAAATATCCCTCCTTCGAGAGAGTGCGAATGAACATATCCAGTCCTATTCGAGAGTTCGACATTTCGACCAACACGCGATTCACGCGGTTTTTTTCTGTCCCTTATTACGGCCTTTAATACCGACGCGGGAATGCGTTTACTGCCACCAGTTATGTGCTATTGTGCCGCCAATGGAATAGTTTTAACGGCGTGCGAAATGACGAACATTATTCGCGAGCCCGGTCGAAATAACCGCGCGCCGAAAGAAAACACGCACCGCGTCGCGAACAACGGAAGAGTTGCGAGATGGATAATTATTGCAGCGAGATGGCGAATTATTGCGGCATGTTGATAACCGGCGCGCCGCTCTGTTATCCGTAATCTTTTTCTTTCCGCTCGCGGCGTCAAAATCCCGCGATTATGCGAAAGAATGCGGCCTTGTTCGTACAATTGAAACAATCCCGCGATAACTATCGAAGAGATTTGATCATTTCGCGATTCAAATTCGCACTAAACTAATACGAATTTCGACTTTCATTAATTTCATTATCGAATACAAAAGTTCCCCTCTTTGCTCACAAGAGCTCATTAAAAAAACGAAATGTCTTTCACGAAAATTATAATTTTCTTTATCTCGAATCTTCCAACCGTAATACGACTTGTCATAATGTCAGTTCCGTGGATTTCTTTTGCAAGAATCTACGTCTTTCTAATTATCTCTGAATTGCGCCTTCGTTAAATGGTGAGAGCTAAGTGTCATAAAATTCGCATGAAAAAATTGTATCGTGGCAAAATTTGATTTCGTGCTGTGATACTTTTGAATAAATCCATCACTGCTGCATGGTTTAGGTAAAGTCAGGACAGTCTTAAAAGCATCGGACGATCGTAAAAGTAGCAAACAACTGTTATTAATATAAATAACTCTCTTATTTGCCACTTGCATAATCGAAACAACGATTTCCCGCTTACCACGTGTTTCTCTCGTCGGAATTTGGCGCATTCTTCGACATTATCTCGTTAATGTCTGACTAAAGCGCACTCTACTCTCGGCATAAATCACACCGCATTGAGCCATATCCGTCAAGTTCTAACACGAACGGGAAAAGCAGCTAAATCTTACTTAAACCTATAATAATAAAAATAACACAAATTGATTTTATATCCTGTTATCTTCGATTCAGAAATAATATAAATCAAACTTAATAAAGTTTTTCGCACGTCGAGCCAATTTGATTTTATCTGCGAATTCTGTTTGCTTCATATTCATGTTGTACATGTTGAATTTCTATCTCGTGTCACTATCGATAACTAATGTCAACAATTTCCAGTTAGCGAACAAAGGCAAGACATTACGATACATTTCGACACGCCGAACCGCGAAGAAAGGAGACAAAAAGGAAACACGAGGCCCTACCATAAGGTCTGCCGGCATCTACGGGAAGGCTCTCTCACCGGCTCACTCACATGGCCGTAAAGAGATTTTAACTATTCATTGTTCCGGCATAATAATAGGAGCGAAATAGCCGCGCGCCGCACAATCCGAAGAGGAGGCGAGCTCGCGGTGGAACTCACGGGTAAAGGATCCTAAGCGAGTTAATATCTCTAATTATGACCGGTTATAAAATTACACCCTTCGCACCCGGGTAGGAGTGACCGAACGCGTTCTGGGCAGATCGTAAATTTTCTCTAAAAACGAAGAGGGGACCAGCCGCCACCGCCGCCGCCGGAATTTCAAGTACCTACATTTTGTATCGGACAGATTATCAGCCCTTAAATCTTTAGGCCGACTTACGTGGCATAAATCAATTCGCGAATTTTCTCGATTCCTGCTCGAAAGACGCGTCCCCGAAGACATTAATAAACATTAATTTTCATCGACGTCGTTTAACTTTGATCTTACGATTAGTTTCATTCATCCTTTGTCTCTGTTCCCTTAGGAAAAGACAAAAGACGATTTAAATTAAGATCAAAGCCAAACGATATTGGTGAAAATCGGGTTAAAAACAGCGCGTTATCGCAAAAGGGGCAATGTTGTTACTTTGCATTCTTTCAAATAGCTGAGTTTAGGCCGTAAGATTTGCTATCGTTAGCAGGATTTACATTTAATAACATTTAAAAAATTAACTGCTTCTTGTCTTGAATTAAATTTCATATACGTTAAGTTTCAGCTATGTTACATTACTTTCCAACATTAATCTCGCTTTATAAACCGTATAAATCTATCTTCCTCGCCTACTAAATTGAAATAAATTGATATTATAAATGAATTGCATTCAGTAATATCTTTTCCAACGTACGTGACACTTTGAATAGCGAAAATATGAAGAAATAAAACATATTGAGCCTTGGTATTTGATTTTGCAGTCATGATTAGGACGGATCGAACAAGCCGGCGAGCGGCATAATCTTAATTAAATCTCCCACGGATATCTAATGTTGCGTGTACGCCGAGTATCCTGAATCTTCCTAGAAAATTGCATCCTATTGCAGTCTATTCTTCGCGGCAACCCTGCTGAGCCACGCGAGCGAGTGCCGAGGCGGTTGTAGTAGCCCTGATAAGGCTCCGCGTCGACTGTATCTCATAATATAAATCCTGTTATCGAAAACCGTGAAAGGAAACCACACGTTGCACTTGCAACTTGAAACGTAACGCGTTTCGTCTGAGATAAATTGAATTCCCGCCTTTACGCGATTACCCTTTGACTTCTTCGTTTGCGTTCTTAATTAATATCTACCTTCGTCTTCCAACGAAATTATTTTTGCGAAAATGTGTATATGTTATTAAAAGCGAAAATAAAATAGATATGAAATGTCGCATTTATATTTCAATTTGCAATTCCAATATTGCTTTGAAATGCCAAAGATTTTACTAAATTTATTTTATTCCTTTACAAAAATTCCATCTTTTGCACAACCACTGCCAACGATATTGAATTAAACTTAAATGTATAAGAATGTTCGAAATTGGATAATATATGATGCAAAACGAATTCGTAAAATGGAGCGCTCTAGCAAGAACACGGCCGTAAAATAGAGAAAAATATTGTTATTCGCATAAATAAGCACAATACGAGATAATGAGCTAACGTCTCTCGAAGAGAAGAGACGCGATCTCGAGGATTCATAGGACGGCGCGAAAGAACGAGCAATTACAAAGCGCGCGGTCATTAAATTTCGCGGATGTCTTACGGGCCGGTCCGAGCTGCGCCAAATTGGAATCGCGTGATTCATTAAGGGATTACCTTACGAGCTGTAAATAACATTAGGGTCTCGTAAATTCGCGGTCGTTAAATAAACGCTCGCGGCACGTTCGCGACCGGCGAACAGTTATCCGTAGGCTACGTTCGCACGAGGTCCCCCCGTTTTAACAGCAGCCTCGACACGTACGTACCATTCGCATCAAGGCTGAAAGAGGATTCTACACGGGCCGATGCCAGGAACGTTTTCCGCGCGCATCCCCGCCGGTGCATGCATATGCATTCGCCGTACGACACATTGTCGCACGTCGAAGAGGAATCCGCCGTCGATTCGCGAAAAGTTATTCGCGCTCTCGACGATCACCCAAGAATACTTGATTTCAGCCATTTCGATCTCGAGAAAATAACTCGAGTACACGAGGAAAGTTTCATTCAAAACACTCTTTCAAGAGTAACTCGAAACTTTTGGATGCAAAACGTCAGGGATTAATTTATCTTTCTTTTTAAATCCTCTCCGAATTTTCATCACAAAGTTCCTGGCTAAAATATCCCTTGCGCGCATCTTTGGGGAAACAAGTGTTTAACACTTTGCTCGGTAAAATTTGATCGCAGATTAATTAGATTATCGTTAATACGACATGCAGTAAGTTCAACGAGCCGTGAAGAAGCCCGTTGCTCTCTCTCTGATAATCGCCGAATATCGCGTTTGAGAAGCTGAAACGGACGGCACAAAAGAGTTGGAACAACGTTTGTCATTACAGGCAGCCGCAGTCCATTAACTTGGATACCTCGATTCGATTCCTTTTCCAACAACACCCTAGCGAGTCGGAGCGCGATAAACGTGCGCTGACGATGATCTAAGGCGAAGCGCAATCGTCGCGGAAAAAGGCTCGGCCGCCGACCTCGGTATGCCGATCGCGTCAAAATGCATTTGCCGCACTCATCGCGTTTGACTGCCAATAGAAAGTGCGGTCGCGCGATTAATTTGCACTCAAAGGATACCCCGCGAGGATTCATCGGCTTTGCGGTCGACACACGTGCTTCCGCCTTTCTAAGTGCATGCAAATTAATCGATTTGATCGGGACGACGGATGCGGCCCGAGCAAATGAGCGCCGCGCATTTCTAAAGACCATGGGAAACCGACCCGTGTCTATTTATCGGAGGTGCTTAATTGCGATACTGTACGCGTCGAGGACGCTTCTGCGAATCGTGGAAACAGCATTTGGAAAGCAGACGAGCTTTGTATACAATTAGTAGAGTCTGACGATTCATGAGTGAAATCAATTGATTGGTATTCAATTCAAATAATAAAATCCAAATATAAATGCGCTTTTCAACAAATTCATGTAAAAATTAATTTTTCATATGTAATTATGATACCAAATCCCTAAATCATGTTACACAGTTTTCCGATACTTGATATCGATAACTGAAATATTTAACGCGGAGTGAAATTTAAATATACTCTCGGAAATTTCAGAATCTACGGGATTTCTGGGGAGAATTCTGCGGGACGTATCGCTGCGGAGCGAATAGAGGAGATGCGCGAGCGTACTTTCACAGAAGCAGCCGAGTGCAAAGGTCGTTCTTCATCGGCAAAGCTGAGACGAGCAACAAAGTTCAGGCATTCACCGTCATTGCAATGATCGCCGTAGAGCGCATCCTCGCGCGGGAATAAAAGGAAGATAAGGACGCAGTGACGGTGAAATGTCTTGCGCAGATGCGCCTTTCACCCTCCTATATTATTATATTTTTATACGAGTGCAATTTTTTCCTATCGTAAAGCACTGCGAAGAAGACATGATCGACCGTGAGAATCGCTATTATTTTACTAATGCGAAAATGATAGAAAGGAAAACGCATTATGATTTCTTCAGTGGAAGTGCAACAGTATTGCGTTATTATTATCAATGTTCAGATATTCTTCCTATTTAATCGCTCTTGAACCTAAATTTTTATCATGTCCTGCACTTTTGTCGCTCCTCTCACAATTGATTTCAAAATTCATAATTATATAAATTCCTACTTTTTTTATCGACGTTTCAAATAGTTGAATAGTTTTCAACTATTGGGCCCGTGTCTTCTGAAACCTCTTTTATCGGCAAAAGCGCCTCTACGAAGGCTTATTAGCCACTTTTAAAGGCGCTTCTTTTGATAAAAGAGAGCTCCGAATACGGGCCTTAATGTTTCAGCTAATGTAACGGATCCGACATAATTTATGAACGTTGCTATATTAAATTATTGCAAGCACGACTGAGAAAAGTCACGACTACAAAGACGCTCGCGGAATTAAAGACCGGAACGTAGAATTAAAAGCAAGATGACGCACGAAAGTTATTCTCGTGCTTTCGTACATTCTACTTTCGTTGGATTCCTTTACAATGAAATTAGAGCGCGTTATTTTTTTCTGCAGAGAGACGACCGAGAGCCGAAATGAAATGTCTCGACGTCGTCGAGAGGGAACGAAAAGTAAAGCGGAAACTGGTTGACTCACCTGTATTCGGACGCGGCCGCTCCTCCCTGGATGCCGGAAGGGGTTCGACGCCGTCTCCAGTCCCAGAGTCCAAGGTCGCGACGTCCCCGGCGCGCGCCAGCACCGCCAGCACCACCAGCACCACGGAAATCGGCAGCAACGACGTGAGCAGCACCGTCCTCACCGATGTCCGGCCCGCGAGCGTCATTTTTCGGCGAGCGCACGTTCAAAAGCACACTTCCGCACTTCTCGGTCCCGGCGCCGCGATCACCGCGCGTCGTGGCCGCGCGGTCACATTTTCTCTCCCTCGATTACCGGCGAGTCCGACACACGGAGGATCTTGACCGCGCACACGCTTCTACGCGAGGAACTCGCGGTAAAGGCAACGGGGACGCGGTCTTCGGGGCGACTTCGCGGTCGTCGACGTCGCTCCGCGATCTCGGTGCTCCATGTGAACTCCGGCCAAGCGCGCCGCGTAAAAATCGCGGGTGCGTCACGTGGGCACTGTCGTGTACGTACCCCGACCGCGCGCGGACAGGTGCGAGAGGGCGAGAGGGTGGACGGGAGGCAGGAAGAACGGGGAATCGCCGCTGCTATCAGCCGGTAGCGCGTGCTACCTGTTTTGAAACAAGTGTGCGCCCGCCACACCAGTCCATGCCGCACTGCTACGCCGCCGTCAGGTGTTTCAGCCGCCACGCGAGCGAGCCCCGCGACATCTCCCGAACCTTCACCGAAGCGGCTGCGCGCGCGAAACCGCGGGTCCGCTCCGTTCACGTGACGCGCGAGCCGCGCACGGCACCCACACCGTCGCGTGGTCCGGCGACCCGCCGCCAATTTCATTCATGGGAACTGCGGTGCTTTTCACTTCGCTCCCGCGAACTCGCGCATGCGTGCGCGCGCGCGCGATTGTATTATCGCTCGTTGCGATCGCGCGTCCTGCGAATCGCGCAACGATCGGGCGGGGAGATAAGAGACGCGACATCGATACGTTTAGATACTGCGTATGAGAGATTAGAAATCAAATGTGTTTCTAGAGAGAGAGAGAGAAAGAGAGAGAAAGAGAGAGAGCGAGAGCACAAACGCTCTTGTCACTCATGTAATATTAAGGCCCGGTTTTTCATTTTTTGGGTCTCAAAATAAAAAATCGGGCCTAAACGTTTTTCTTTTCTAGAATATGATAAGAATTGACGGAATTATAATCGCAGTTGCACGAGGAAGAAGTTAATTACAATATTAATCGACGTTGATTATTTACATTAATATATTTCCTACCTTCCGAACTTTTTCTCCTTAAGATAAACCGCAGCGCGAGTGTCTGACGATATAACTTGTGAATTTCGCGCGCGTACCAATTGTGGATCCAGAAAGGCGAAATTGACAACGGAGAAAGGCGTCCGAAATGATTATTGAAAATGGCGGCGGCGGCGTCACCTTCTCGCGCTCCCTCGGCGCGTCGTGTCGATTCGCGGCAGTAAACGGGATTCGCGGTGCGGCAACCTTGATGCGCCTCCCCCTCGCGGCAGATTTAATTAAACTCCGGTCGTTCGGAAGAAAAAAAAAGCCGTTTATGCAGGAAGCGCCAAGAGTTTCGAGTGCAGCGAACCGCGGCACCGAGCCCCGTTACGCGTCGAGGTCCATTGGCGTAGCCGGCGCGTCGATCGCTCGATCGAAGCCAGGAGTGCGCATTAATCCGCCGAGACGCGGCTAAGATTACATTCCCTGCTACTGGAAACATTAAATCTCAACTGTCGGACGTGAGAAACGATCCGCCCGAGTGGTGGTCGAAGTTGGACGACGGAGACGCCACGCTAAACTTTATAAAACCTCTGGTCCGCCAGAAGCTCAGTACTCTACCTTGCAAACGATAGGAATGCTGCAAAAATAATTAACAGGAAGAAGGATGCATCAGGAAGGAGCAGGAAAATCACTGGCAGCAGCTGTTAGCAAAGCCAAGTTCCACGCCAAGAACTTGCACCGAGGCCTCGGGATCTTGGAGGGAGGATGTCGGGAGAGGTTGCTGTTCCATTCCCCGAGCGACGTGACGTACCGGCGAGCGCTCCACTGGAGCGGCTCCCGCAGGCGCTGCTTATATACCCCGGTTCCCCACCGCCAGCGCTCCAGCCAATCAACGCGGCGCGGCTTCCGTACGCGCCGTTTCTATACCCGGCTCCCCACCGCCGGCGCTCCAGCCAATGCACGCGGCGCTCCGCTCGCCGAGCGCCGATTGGTCGGCGGTAGGTATCGGCTGGGAGTATAAAAGGCGGCGTACGCGAGCCACAGCGCAGACGGCGGGAGCAGCGCGGCCGCATCGGATCGGAGGTGCTGACTGGGAAGATCTGCCAGGCAGCGAAGAGGACAAGTGGAGGCAGCCCGGGCAGCGCTCGGCGCTAGGCCGGCGTCAGGCAGTAGAAGGTGGAAGGTGGCGCTGAGTGCTACCTTCCATCCTACCCCCCCCCCCCCCATGCCCCCGGCTGCCTGGCAGAGCTCCCAAGCCGGCATCTCTGCGTTAGGATCCAGCGTTGCATTTTAGCGTCGAAGTTCACTGAATTCGCAAACGCGACAGTGTGGACTACGAGATGATTGTACGTAAAGCTGAAGTCTTCATGCGCGTTTTCCTGCATAATAATATTAATGAACAAGCTCCATAATGAATGCTTCTTGTGTTATTCATTATTGATATCTAGAGATAAAGGAAATGTATTTGCAGCTTTCCTCTAGATTAATCTGTGAGGTTGTTTCTTTCGTTCTCTTATTGTTTACGAACGCAACTGAGCGCCGATAATCTTTACGATATATACATATGCATCGTTATAAAGATTCAATCGATAACGAGTCATAAATGATTCTGGCATCTAATTTATGTGATATGCGATTTTCTATGCTAATTGGAAAAATGCTTCTACAAGTAGATTCAATTGATAACAGCTAATAAATTTGCTTCTAGTCAACGAGAAAGGCGATTCTTCACTGGAAAAATGTTTTATCAGTTAGATTCAATTGATAACAACACATAAATTAGCGAGAAATGCGATTGTCCGTTGGAAAAATGTTTTATTAAATAGATTCAATCGATAACAACTCGTAAATCAGCCTCTAATCAACGAGAAATGCGATTCTTCATTGGCTAAGTAGTTCGTTATAAACGGATTAAAAAATATCAAGTCTCCGCATTGTCTTTAACAAGATACTGAAAAAAGGGTGATTCGATTATCTAAACTATGCGATTCATGGTTCTATAAAATTCGCAAGTAGCGTAAATGCAGTTCACATTAATCGTTTATTATTCGTTTTGTACGCCAGGTTTTTACGAAGTCGAAGAGCAAGAATCGCGCATAATCTGCCGCTAGTTTTAGAATGCTTTAACTCGCGATCGCGAGTATGTTTTCACAGTTTATGCGAGCCCCGAAAAAGGGATTCGCTCTCCGAGCTCTCGTAAAATATGCTTCGCGGAACGCTTTCGCGTGCCAGGTCAGCCCGAAGAAAACAACATCGTCCTCTTTGCCAGTCCTAATCCGCGATATCGCGCGCGAGAATCTGCCGCGATATCTAATGCGCAGCGTAGCGCAATATACACGTAGAATGCACGAACCGCGGGATACCGGCGGCTCTGGGGACGGCGCGAATAAATAAAATAACGAGCCGTGTATTGCGGAGTCGAGTCCTGTCGGAGCCTCGTCGGTCCCGGGATGCGAGCCCGCTCGATTAAAAAATTAAGGCCACTCAATTACCTCGAATGACCCGACCTGTTACGTGAACAGTATAAAGACTTGCTTTCCGCCGCGGAACTCGGCGCAGCCGAACGTATCTTTGTCAAACAAAAGCGAGATTGTTAAAATGACTTGGTTCGCTTAGATCACATGTAAATTTCGTTCCGCGTCTCTCTCTCTCTCT
>NW_011967238.1:470652-488007 GCF_000949405.1 Vollenhovia emeryi | reverse complement strand
TCTCTCTCTCTCTCTCTCTCTCTCTCTCTCTCTCTCTCTCTCTCTCTCTCTCTCTCTCTCTCTCTCTCTCTCTCTCTCTCTCTACCCCCCCCCCTTCTTTCCCTCGTTTTTCTCGCTACTCAAAGTTTGTTTTTCTTTCTCCCGAGCGTAATCTCGAAGAACGGATTCTCACGAGAGCCGGTTCTACTGGCTTCCGAAATAGATTCGCAACCTAGTTAATTACTCTAGCTGGCGCGAGGATTTGGCACTTTCGTTGACCGTCGCTATCCGTTCGTCACCTCGGAGATTAGAGTCTGTCGTTGAATTGTCATTATCACTTCTATAACGGCAGCGGAGATCGTACGGATCGATCGATTTTGACGTAAATCGCCACGCGGGTGTGCGCGATATGTAAAAATGAATATCAACGTCCGAATGGAAGCTGCGTTTCCGTCGCCGACTCGCCTTCCGTCGAGCTCGCGAATAAATGGAAGGACATTAGCGGTGCTCACATTACCGGTTACCGCGCTCTCGTCGGGAGAGACCGAAATTTATTGCATTAAATTGGGTAAAAAATACGCCATAAATCCGGCTCGATTTACGGCCACATCGGCGACGTCGACGGTGCGTACCCTCCGCAATGTTGCACAGGGTGTTTCAGCTTCACCGCCTGTCTCTCCTCTCTCTCTCTCTCTCTCTCGCTCTCTCTCCCCTTCTCTCTCCCCCCTCTCTTCCTCTCTATTTTTCCTCGAAAACCAAAGAACATCCTCGAGAATAATAAGGCATTGATAGTTTCTCACCCAGTGAGAAATGATTTGTCGATTCGACATCGATCGACGAGTCATTTCTCGTGCTGGGCAGCTATAAAGTCGAAAACCTATACGAGAGCGCGTATACGTGCGGCTAAATATTCATATAATACCCGGTGCGCGTCCCGCGGAGAAACTAGGATTTAACGCAACAAACGTTTATTTACGTGGCGAGCCGAGCCGACACGACGATTTGTTAATGCTCGTACGTTTGTCGAGAGGCTTAATTAAAAATCGAGTTCGCCGGAATACCGCGGGGAGGTGGAATAAATTTCAGACGCACGGGCCATTAATTAGAACGCTATCGCGCTACCAGCACGACACTACGTTTTCGTGTTTGCGCTTACGGTCAGAAGGAGCCCGTTGAAGGAAAACATATCCATTACGTATCATATGCAGTAAGCGTTGATATTTCACATAAGCACGGCAATATTTTAGAACCTTAGCAATGACCGGGAACCAGAATAATTTGTTTCATCTTATAATAAGTATTTATCACAAAGAGAAACTCTAGCCAATTTTATTCGTAACTGCGACATTTGTAAGACATTTTTATTTTTTAATTTTTTAATTTTCAGTTATGCTTGATTTAAGTATCAGACTACGGATTGAGATTGAGATTAGATTGAACCAACTGACCAACCGGAGTAAAGTTTCCTAATCTCAAGTTTAGTAAATTTTACACTATGTAATTGGTCAAATGTCAATCTCAATCTGTAGTCTGATATGGGCTTAACAGAATAGAAAGAAAAAGTACATATAATTAGTATTGAATTCATTCTAATTTGTATCACGTTCGAAAAAAGTGCCACCGGCATTCTTCACCCATGGGGAGCTGCTCGACTCCTACGGCTGGGAGAAGTGCATATAATACGCAATGTGCGTTTCGTGGCGCGATCGAGATCAAGCAGTGGAAAAAGGCCGTTTCTCCCGAGGTTCCGTAACGGAGCGCGTTCGGGCACGTTTTACAGCGGCATCCTCCCGGTATTCTCCGCACGCGGTATCTCACCGGTGCGATCTGGCGCACATTGTGCGTGCCTAGAAAAGTTCTCTTAAGCGTGCGCGGCATTGTTTCGCTCGCCCGGCGACTTTATACACGCGTAAAGCTATGATTTACGCAACGGCGCGCTTAGGCGTGCCTTTGAAACGCCGAGTTTTTAAGGGCCGCCGCACCGGGAGAAACCAGGACTTTCTTTCTATTCTCTTCGAATCGCTAAGCGGGCCGTGTGAAATTTCTTCTACGGCATTTGTCCATCTCGGTATCTGAAACTTACATTCGTGAGGGGGGCAACGAGGATTTTACGTTAAAAATTTAAGTTGCTTCATTAAACGTGTGTTGCGCAAAGAGAGACAGTTGCTCGGAGAGTAAAATTAAGTAATGACCTTTTACCGAGAGTTGCATAATCTGCAACGACGGAGATGTTCAATTACTCCAAGATCTTCGTTGAACCAGTAATTTCCTGCAGTTTGGAAATCCGCAAGGTCGCATCGATACTTATAGCAATGAGATTGCCGAAGAACGTCTCTGCGTAATTTTCAGAATTGTAGAAAAATATATATCGCTTGTCCGCTCACGTTCAATTATAGCGCTTAATTACGGTCATTTTTTCTTGCCCTCGTGCGCGGAAAACGCCTTCCTGTATTGCACCCGCGACGGACCGTTCGATGTGCCACAAATCCCTCTCACGTGCATTGCAATCTAATAAAAGTGTAACGCACGACAAACTTATAATTCCGCGTTGTGTGTTGGCGATCTTTCAAAATCCACCCGTATCAGCCTTTTTCGTACTCTTTCGTAATGCAGCATTGCGCAGGATAATCAAAGGGAACGAATTTACGAAAGAAAAAAGTATGTCTCTCGTGCGGTTAAAACTCAACTTGTGTTTCTATCCTATTGGCTTTCTAACGTATCGCAATACTCGAGAAATATCACTCGCGTTTACATAAAATATTTCCGATACATCCCTTCATTCTATTATATAAATTTAAAACAGTATTACGGAAGAACACTGTTCATATTCTCGTTCACATAGAAAAGGGAATTACGATAAAATGAATTGTTTACAATCATTCGATGAACAAGAATACAAATTATTCCGAATATACGTGAAAATTTCTTACAATTTATCTTCTAGGCTGAAATTATTGCCGTACGTAAAATCTTATTAAAGTGAAGATGGAGAATAGATTGAGTTGACGCTTCCTCCATTAATTTGCCAATTCAATCGGAATGCACTTGAGCAATACGCTGCACAAAGCCTAACGGATATTACCTGCTACGATATCATGCAAAATAGGTATTGCGAGTGTTACCAATGGCCAGTGAACGTTGAGAAACGCCGTTTGAATAATATCCTTAACAATAATTGCTTCGGTCACGAAGAAGAAAGCGCTGTCCCCAATGAATTGTTGCATTCATTGAACCGATTAATCCCTTTGCTCGAACGTCGCAATTGTGCCTCTTCGCAAGATGGTCGATTCATTAAATAACAACAGCGACGAAAGAACTGAATAGGCGACAGTTTAATAAAATAATTTTAATCATTTAAGCATATTCTCTGTAAACAATGTACGATTCGATATGATACAATAAATTAATTTCGTAACTCAAAATAAACTTGAAGAGAACACAACTTGGTAAAAGTGTGATATGTAATGTGTTTTAAAGATGTAAATATGTTTTCAATGAAACTAACACTTAAATAATAATCAATTTATACGCGATCAGTCCAGTGTGTAAGCTATATTACATTATAATATATGGCAATGGCAAGCGAAACACCCAGTAGGTACGTAAGTTCGCATGAAGGGGTGTGGTGGTTGCGCCGGGTCCAGATTCAAAGAGTCCTCGCTTTCGTCGCTTAATTCCCCGATGCTGAACGTGTCTGTGAGATCTTGTTTGTGCTTTGAGGAATCCTTCGACTTCGCCGGAAAGATAGTCATCTCGTCCTCACTACACACAATCATACAGTAAATGGAAAATATCAATTAAACTTGATTACGCACAGACATTTTTCTTATAGATGTAATATAATAATATATATTTAATCAATAGAGACAATATACATGATAGATCCAAAGTAAAACTTAAAATGTGATGCAATGCCAATATCATCTGGCAATTCTTTACGCATGGTATTGTTTAATACCTTTCACTTTCGCTGTGCCAGTATTCGACTAGAGGAAGATGCTCCTTGTTTTTATGTGGTATAGGCAATCGTTGAATTGATATCAGCCCGGTGGAACTGGTGCTGCTCGCATTTTCATTGTCATACTTTGGAAGCTTTATGTAATCCGAGTTGCGCTGGATTCGCTTTGCCTGTTCGATGCGTGTCTCTGCGGAACAATTTTACCGCATATAAATATAATTGCCACATATAAGTCACACGAATCATTGCAGCAGCGACGTTGGCATAAAACGATACGAGTAGCGAAAAGATTTCAGTACCGAGTTTCTTTTGCAACTGTTTCGTTGTGTTCCGTTGAGAAACCTGCGTGTGGTTGCTGCTACAGCTGCTGTCGCTGCCCTGCAAAAAAGGGTTAAGATAGTTTTATGAGCACTGAACAATTTTACCTTGTATATAGATTACTATTTATATTTCACAATTATATATTAAAGTCCCACAATCATACGTGGCTCTATTAGTTAGGTCTAATGACAAACGTCTCGTCCCAGATAGCCAAGTATGGTACAGCGTATTGAGCAAATTAATGCATTGCATGCGCTGTTATGTATTTGCGGTACATTTGCTGACATCAAAATAAATACATGCTAAATGCAGCAACATGACTACTTATACATGCAATCAGCAATATCTAATATGTTATGATGTCAGCAACGTGACAGCAATGAATGATTGGTTGTTGCATCTTAAGCATTGTGATGCTGACACGGTGCAAATTTGTCGTTATTGGAATTAGAATATGAGCTCAAGTAGACAGACATAATGCTGACTCGCCTCGTTCCCAGTTTGTTACAATTAGTTGCTTCAAGGATTTTGGTAACGTGTCAGCACATGTATAGCATTCGGCTATCTAGGAGTCTATCAGTAAGGTTATCGAGGTGGGCACTCACCAAGAAAAGTCTCTCATCCTCGACGTGACTAACAGCTTTAGGATCACTGTCAATACCGCTATCTTCCATGATTCAACACATTTAGAAATATAGGAGCTCGTCCTCTCTCAATTAATCTGAAACACAAACAAACGTTCGCATTAATTCTTTTGTGCTTCACAGCTCGCCAAATGTGAAAGGATCAACGTGAAGACTGAAATGCCCATAGGTATGAAACACATGTCGCAGTTAACAATATCGCGGTAATTAACAAATATTCATTCCGCTGAGTGATATTCAGGCAAACACTGAAGGGGAGCGCATATGTCACAGTTGTCGTGTATTATTCTCGGATTTTCAGAACTCAATGGCGTATATCTGTCACCCCCTGTTACGAGAATCGTATAAACTATCGCTTGGCGAATTCTAAGAAATAGTACTCGAACGATTCTATGCGATAATCGCCCTGCAACTTGTTGGAGCGCTCACATTACGTGGCATAGTCCATTATTGATTTTCCTCGTGGAATAACCCCAACGAGGAAAGCATGCTTGTCCCGGCTTGTCGCGAGAGAAAAAAACTAGCGTGACATTGGTCAGAGCATTGCGAACAGAACTGTACAAATTTCGAATGCTTTTATATCCTTGGCAACTTTGGCCGACCGCACGCTTCGCTCTCACATGCCACTTCTGCTGCCACGATTTACATCGCACATGGATATATACATATATATGCGTTAGATAAGCTGTAAAACAGTTGTAAATTTATTCATGTATCGTCAGGTGAAGGGAAATTCCATGTATCTGAAGATTAGGACATGGGAACGTTACTTGAATTAAAATCATATCGCAGATACGTATATCAATTACGGATTGACACTGCCATCGAGGTCTGGCGTATCCTAGGAGACTGTAACAGACTTCTCAGTGTTGAATGCTGAAGAAAAGGTTGTTCGAGATTCTTGCCTGTCACATCTTTATATATTTTATCACAACGTATTACAAATCATTGAAAACTATGTGTTCTCGAGCTGTAAAGTAGATCAACTTTTACCGGAGCAAACGGAATAGCGCCAGGAAGGATAGTTTTCTCATTATTAATAGCAAGTCTCACTGTATATTAAAGCGAGAACAAGAACTTAAATGCAACGTTGACATTTATAGCAAAGCACGAAGAAAGGTGTAATCCAGTTTCAGTTGGTCGACTGCCAGAGACTGTTGCGATTCCTTTGATATAGTTTTAAGCACAAAAGGGAACAATGGCACCGACAGTACCCAAAAAGATGGCCTCCAAAGTGTCAGAAATAAGCAAAGAGGTACGTTCTCGGCGTTATGACATTAGGAAGAAAAAGAGGCAACTCGTTGTATTGAAGGAAACTAAAAGATGAAAATTTTGCAGCATATATCTTTAACAAAGAGTTATGTATCTCGACAAGATTTGGGTGCTGGTGACATGGACTGGATACGAGGAAAGATGTTGCTGAAACCGGAGGATCAACTGCAGTTAACGGACGCGGTACGTTTAACGTCTCTGTTATTTTTGTTGTTGGACTGTACTGTATCTGTAATTGTCATATCGCTGCAGGAACTGCAAGAGGAATTTGCCAGGGTGCTGAATATACATAATACTAGGGTACCAGACTCCTTAGTCGAGTGGTCATGGAAATTACGTCAATTTGTAAGATTACCTCCCCCGCCGCATTTGGTAACTCTTCTGGACGTAGCTGGCACTATACTACACAAAGACTCTGAAGAAGCCAAAGTGCAGTTAACAGGCGGGATAATTAGTAAGATTTCTTTATTTACTGCGACAATTAATATATGTAAAATAATTACGTGATCACCGTGTAGCTGACAGTCAAGAGGAGGTAACGGACGAGAAATTGAAGCTGGATAAAGCGGAAGAAGAGGCAGAATATAAAGAAGAGGAAGAAGGTAGGTATAGAAAATATTGATATATACGACTTGATAAATCGCATATGACATTCTCGTAATTTTTTAAAATAAAAATGTAAATAGCATATTTTCCACAAGAACAGTAGACGAAATAGATAAAACGGTGGAAGCGCTAGCTGAGGCTGAACGTGAGCAAGAACAGGAAGCAGAGCCAGAACCTGAGGAAGACGAGGTAGAAAAGGCAAAGCCCAAGAAGATACCTAATCAATTCAACTTCTGTGAGAGAGCAGCGTTGACGTATGATAATCCTATGAGGGCATGTATACTACATTTTTCTTCTACCAAACATATTCAAGTATTAGAAACTTTTGTTCGAGTACAGAAAATAAATTAAATACGCCTTGTAGGACATGAGTACGCAAACTATACCTCCGCCTACCGCAACTTTCAACGCCAGTGTCTTGCAATGGACTATCTTTGACGAGTATCAGGTACAAAAGTTCTCTTTTAGTTATTAATTAAATTATTTTATAAATAACTGCATAATTAATAAGGAAAGAGTATTATTTTTGTTTGAGAGACATATAAGCAACAAGATATTATACAAGTTTCAATCGTTTTATTCTTGCCGGCAGGAAGACTATGCTCAGCAACAACGCGAGAAGGAAAAGGAGAAAAAAGTACCGTTGACGCAACTAAAGAAAGAAGATGTGAAGAAAAAAGCCCAAATGGAATCTTCGGTGATGACAAACAGAATGATACAGGCCGCGAAAACGTTGGAGCGAATGGTGAACCAAAACATTTTCGACGATATATCGCAAGGTAGGCTTCTGATCCTTTCTTCGATGAAATCTCAATCTCTCAAGTATATATATGTCTTCAATTGTTATTAGATTATAGATATTGGGACGATCCGAGCGATGAATTCAAGGATGGCGAAGGTTCCCTATTACCTCTATGGAAATTTTGCTATGAAAAGACCAAGAAACATGACATCACAGACATGTGCTTCAACAGCAGATATTACGATCTCTTCGCAGTCGCCTTTGGATCACGTTAGTAGAAAATATGCGTACTGTAATTTTTATAATGTTCAAGTTGTAAACGAGAATCGTAATGCATATATTCTAGTGTCATTTAACAGTCTAATAACAAACGGCACGGTGTGCTTATTCAGCTTGAAGAATCCATCGTATCCAGAATGGATTTGTCCAACAGAGTCTCCCGTGATGTGCCTAGACTTTAACGCCCAGCATCCTCATCTTTTAGTTATTGGTATGAAATAGTACCATTCGAAATATTTAATCGCGTCATGTAGATTTATTTACAAGTTTTTCCTGAAAAAAGTCCCAATAAAATATTTGCATTGTAATATAGTTTCTGAAATGATTGTTACGTCATTTCTGTATATTAATATTAATTAATTAATGACACAAAGGTACCATGGACGGAGCAGTGGCGGTTTATAATATAATGTTACCACCATCCACGCCACAATATAAAAGCAACGACGTTGTGCAGAAGCATGGAGGGTTAGTATGGCAGGTCTGTTGAATCTTTCAACTCTAATACTTGGTAACGAAGCTGAAAGCTCCTATGAGATACTTGTAACAAAATTTTTCAAAAATATATACTAATTGCAGATTTGTTGGGCACCTGATACAGAGGAAGGAAACCTGACGTTCTTCAGCGTCAGTATCGACGGTAAAATAAACCACTGGGTGTTAAACCAAAACGATCTCGGCCTCACCACCGTCATGACATTATTCCTGGACCGACCGCCTATACCGGGACCAGATGGCACAATGATTACGCTGAAAGGTAACGACAAGCAAATAATGAAAGGAAACCAGAGATCGTCATACACGTGATGATTATGCAAACCGTTTGAATCCAGGATGTGGAACGTGCATCGCATTTCACCCCGCCGATCAGAATGTTTTCCTGGTGGGCACGGAAGAGGGTACCATGTACAAATGCAATACAGCGTACAGCAGCATTTACATGAGGACGTATCACGAAGCGCACACTATGCCGGTGTACCGAATAGTCTTCAACAAGTATAATTCCAGCATTTTTGCCAGCTGTTCGGGCGACTGGCGAATCAAGATCTGGGAAGATGAAAGACCGTAAGTTACATCTCCGTAAGTGCACAAGTCTTATTGCAGTAATACGTTGCACACAGGGAGCCGTTGTTCATGTTCGATTTGGGTGTTCCAATTGGGGATGTTCAATGGGCACCGTACAGCTCCACGGTGCTGGCCTGCGTCTCAAACGATGGCAAAGTCACAGTATTTGATTTGAATGTTAACAAGTACAGGCCAATCTGCAGTCAGCAGATTGTCAGTAAACGAAAGAGCAAACTGACCCGATTAGCTTTCAATAACACATTGCCGTTTATAATAGTCGGCGATGACAAGTGAGCAATATTATCTATTTAATTTAAAAAAAAACTTGTGCAGTTTTCAAAATGTATTTCATGTAATTTGTTGATTAAACGTTTAATTTTGCAGAGGCACCGTAAATACACTGAAATTGTCTCCAAATTTGCGGATAAAGGTGAAACCAACAAAGAAGCAAGTACACTTGTCGTATGAGGAATTAGAATCTTTGAAATTAGAAAAATTGCTCAGCTTTGTGCGAGAGCCTCCTGTATTGATTCCACCTAAAGACATACGAACAGTCACTTAAAATTGATTAAATAAGAAGGTAAATTTCAACTTTTCGTAAACAACAGTGCTTTATTAATATTTGCTATAACAGACGGATACATATATATATATATCTATATTTTTACAAATAAATTGGCACTATTATTATGCAATAGAGAGATCAAATAGTTCTACGAAGTAGCTTATGTACCTGAACTTTTATTGCCGAAACACATTGTTGTAACTAATAAAATAATTCAGCAACTCGCTGCTTAACACATTGATTTAAATTAAAAAATAAGTCAGATAATATTATATTATGTACACAATTTTTAAAAGGTAATGCAACAAATATAACTTTTATTTTTGAATGCTCTCTCCCGTTTTCTTTAAATTACAATATTTGATTGCACAACTCGAAGAATTAAATTGCTACTATACATATAAATATTTAGGGAATATTTTTCACATTTTATAATCCAAGATACATAGTTAAATGCCTCTATCTGAAATAAAATATTTTAAAAATATTATGAGATCAGATCTGTCTTTTTTAATATTTTTAATATTAAATTTTAAATCTCTAATACAATATACTCTAAGTACTATAGTATGCACTAATAAACAAGAGTAAATCTAGTAAAAAGTTAGTACATATAATGAAAATGTATTGAAAAATTTATCAACATCTATATCTGTAAATCGAGTTAAAAATACTAAGTTTATTTGGCACAATATATTAACAGGAGAATTTTCATGCAAGAAGGAAGTTAGTGACTTTTACTATTCCAAGCCGAGTTGTTGAAAGATATAAAGATAACATTTGATAACAATTATTTGTCATTATTTCTTACTAAAGTAGGGTCTGAATAAGGCAAATGGAAATGTTTACAAGTTCTCTCCTTAGGTGAAAGACAAATTGTAATTTTTATTTAAATATTAACGTCATGCATAGATAATTCCTAGTATCGTTAGATACATGCATAATGTTTCAGTATATCAATTCGATAGCGATAATCGCGGCTTAACCCTTGAAGCATTTCTGCGTGATATCAAGCAACAACACGCTACCGTGAGTAATCTCAATTAATTGGAAACGGACTAATCAAAGACAAATCTACCAGGTAACTCCGGATTCTCTATCACTCCCTTAAAATATTTAAGCTCTAGGAAGTCTCTAATATTATTTGGACATGGCACTTGTCTACCGGCGAACTCGATGCTCGACATCGGATGGAGAAAGTGCTCTGGGAAGTCCCGGTTCTTCAGGAACCACGCGTCCTTTGTCATGGATCCATTGCGCGTGTAGAACGGTAGCAGGTTCACATGCAAACGGTTGACCCTGGAGTACTGTACCTTGAAGAACTCGCCCTCCGTCGCCTTCTCCCAGATAAAACCGTCGTCGTCGACGACCGGCTTGTTCCTGGCCCTGACCAGCCACGGCGATCTCGCCAGATCATCGCGGTTCAATCCGATTTGTACCTCGTGATCCCACGGTAGAATATCGCCGTGTCTCATCGCGCCCAACAGCGACTGACCCTCTAACCAGAACCGTATGCCGACCTCCTCCAGTTTGTCGATAACGTGATGGGTGACTTTTCTCAATCCGGCCAGACAACAAGGCGGCGTGTATCGATGCTGATAGAGATACGACGGTACGCCGTTTATTACTGAGCCGAAACACCTCGCGGTTTCCCGCGAGCAGCCGTACCACTCCACAGAGCCGGAAGCCCTTGTGACTTTCTTTATCCCCAATTTCTCGAACATCAATCGCTCCCGCGCGCGATACAATTGCTGCACCTTGGACTGCGCCTGTTGATTTCTGTACAACGGCTTTCCCTCGTTGAACTGATAGTTTTTCAGTATATGTATCTAACAACACATATATTACAAAAATATTTTAAACATTTGTGCGATGGAACATTGATTTTAAGATCAATTTCAATCTTTTCCTGACACAGAAAAAGTATGAGAGGAATATTAATAATTCTTAAAAGAGCTGCACAATAAATAGAAAGTACTTACCAAAAGGTTTAAACACAAAAAATTTGAATATAAATTGATATGCTAATGATCACTGACACAAGAACACAAAACTGAAGAATAAAATATTCACAAATTAATCACAAAATACGTTCTCGTGTAAATATAACATCTGCATTTCATATTAAATTAAACAAACTCAATTAGATATAAAAAGCAGAACCACACAGAGACGGATCGATAAATTATTATACTTACAAGAGAAATAAAATGAAAAGGCGTAAAAGTAATGGTCTTAAATTAGGTAAACTGAGTGATATACCTTTGCGCCAATGGCTGTTGTCTGAATGTACAACGCGTCCGTGAAGGGCAGCAGGAACGGGTCCGACAGTTTTCTCAAAATTTTTGCCTCCAGCATAGTCACGTGTTTGCCCATTACGCTATCACATACTGTTCCCGTAATTCGCGCTATCCTCAAACTCCATTCCCTCACTTTTAAATCTAATTCAAGACAATGTAAGACTATCCTTCCCACTGGTACAATAACTATCCCTAAATTTGACACTTGCGAGACGGTCTCCTGCACACACACACACAGAAAAATAACGTAAGTAAAATCTTGACAAGATGCAAGACAAAGCGTTTTCTCATATTGCAACGAGGAACGTTTACCTGCATAACTTGCTTGGTCGACAATCTTGTTGCGTCAGGTAAGAAGAGGACAAACTTGGTGCGTATGTAGAAGAGAGGATTCCTCTCCTCGTAGGACTTGTTAAATTCGGGCCGTAAGCCGATCAGCTTGACGTTCCGCATACTCTCGTTGGCGAAGTCCAGCTCCAGCGGCGGGTACGGCAGCTCATCGCAGACTATCAAGACGGGTATCCCTGGGAAGGAGTTCAAGACCGACTCCACCATGGACGCCACGTCGTTTTCCAAGTTCTCGAACTGCCTGATGACGATGGTGACCAGGCGGGCCAGGCGCCGGTGGAGCTTCTGCGGGGGCTCGTTCGTCGCGACGCTCGGCGTCAGCAGGCCCAGGGTGTTCTGCGCCGCGAACAGCCGCCATATCCTGTGCCAGACGATGATGTTGCCTAAGAGCGCGAGAACCAGGGCCGCCCTGACGAATCTGAGGCGCATTATTGCGGCGCGCGACGCGGTCTCATCCTAGGCGCGAACCGCGCGTCTTCTCACAGCGTCCCGGCGCGCCGTCGAGCTCCGGCGTCGAGCGTTTCACGTGACCGAGATATCCTTGTCATGCTGGGAACGGCGGTCCCCTGACGACGGGCTCACGTGTGGCTCATCTCGCACGACCCGACGAGCTCTCGCGTCATCGCCAACGCTAACGAACGTTGCGTAAACAAAGCCTCATTGCCCGGCGGAGGCGAACGCCCACGAAGCGTTCGAGTTGGCCTTTGAGGTTAGGGTACGCTAGCTTTGGTTAGCCCACTCCGACTCTGCTATCCTCTTTTATCACGCAGGCTGTAATAATATAATATGTGTATCTGTACACATATTGATTGTAATAAAATTCCCTTTACGGATGCTATTTCTCGAAACTCACGCGCGACAACTGTGCAAATCGAAAGGAAAAAGATGTATGTGAATACAACAGTGAAAAAAAAATGCCACAATTAGTTGTATTAATTATCCGAAGACTCTCTTTGTGCTGAAATTGCAGCCTGACGTAACCGTACAGGCGCACGGATTCACGGACGAAAACGCATAATTGGTCTCGCACTGAAAATTAGAGCGTAATTGTGCTTGATTGAAAAAGGCCGATCCTTGACCTCCTCCAAACGCATTAGTCGACATTCGAAAACATACACGTATGGAGTTGTTAAGTGCTTTAAAATGATAAGATTAGAACGACCAGATTTTCTGATTAACTTAATTAAGGAAATTAGCTTATCGAATGAAATACATATTTTAGAAAGATCAGATTGAAGATCAAAATGCGATTATATCGTTGGCAATTTTGCCGTGAGTGATTCTGCCGGTTGAATTTATCAATGAAAAATTATTAATTAAGTCGATCCGTGATCTAATAACTTGAAAGATTATCGACATTTTTAACGACAATTGTTCGCCAACAATTTAAGATACGAAAATAAGTAAAGGAGAGATGTTTAAATGAAAAGAGACGAGAACTGATATTAGCTCTATTATTCTTTTTAGTCGAGTTTAGAATAATTACCGCGTCCTGCGTGCACGAAAATTATTCGAGGAACATGAGTGGAGAAAAAGTGACGCGAGTCGAGAGATTATTTCTCGAAAGCTTCGAAATCGTAGGAATTACGCGGGGAGCACGTGACGGCAGGAGGCCTCAGGAGATGGCGACGCTAAGACGTCGCCGTCTCCCGAGAGCTTCAAGGAATATCAAGAGGTAACAGGAATACATGTTGAGCAAAGAGGTGGTCGAAACTCTGCTGGTGGCTCTCCCCACCCCTCGTCCAATCAACGCGCCGTAGCAACGCGCTCCCTAGCAACGTAACCCCCCGCCGTCGCTAAGCGCGCGGATGGGTACGCAGGTGGGGAGACCCGCCCCACCTGCTCGGAGTTTACCGCTCGCTTCCTCGCAGATATACCTTCCTGATAGCGCTAACGCTTTCCGAAGATCCCAAGAGATGCGTATTCTAACCTCGCCGCCTCTTAACACCTCCTGTCGCGGCATGCTCCTCTAATAACTGTGACGATTTCTCGGAGCTCACGAGTCGACGCATTCCACGTCTCGCTACTCCCGTACGGATTACGCTCGCTCCAGTTAACTTCCCGTCGCCCATTTAATTATTATGGCGCGCAATTATTAATATTAATTGACAATTGAAAAAAATCAGTGTCGTCCCCGGTGGGCGGCCCATGAATCAATTTACACGCCGCTATTGTCGGATTGTACTCTCATCTTTTATCGCGCGCGGAAATCGTTATAAGCGGCCACCTTAAATTCAAAGCGCGAGAACTTCCTAGCGGCGACATTGCCCTGTGAAATTCCTAGCGGCGCACGGCTGGCAGGCCCGTTCTCTCTCTCTCTCTCTCTCTCTCTCGTCGACCCGTCATTTCGCGTTCAACGTCAAATCCCGGGCGCGCGACGGGTGCGTTTACGTGCTTCTGCTCGTCGGCGACAGAACCGCAGACCCACGGGCATGCCGCTGCACCGGTACACGCACGCGATCCTCTGCAGGATCCCGCTGTCGCTGCGCACGCGGGGCGAGGTCACGCTGGACGAGGCTAGGACGCAGCACCTGGCCCTGGCGCAGCTCCTCCGCGAGCTCGACATCGACGTCGTCGAGATGCCGCCCGACGAGAACTCGCCGCTCTGCGTCTTCGTCGAGGACATCGCCGTCGTCTGCAACGGCATCGCCCTGATCGCCCACCCGAGCGAGCCGTCCCGCCTCAAGGAGGTACTTTGTCGAGGGTACACAGTACGCGCTGTGGCTGATAGTTTGAGTTTGTGATGACAGGAGGAAATAATAGCCAATTCGGCAGCACTGAGTGCACACCAAGGCTTGTTCGGAATCTATACGTCGATTATTACATAGAGGAAGAAATATAATGCAAAAGCTCATTTATATTACTAAACTGAGATAATATTGATGACGATAATAATAAGGAATGACTGGATGTTTTAGAATTAAGTTAAGAACGTAGCTTCTTCAGTATTCGATTTTACTTACCGTTTTGCTTTTCTTTCAGCTCGACACCATCAGGGCTGTGCTGAAGAAAGAGCTAGAGATACCACTGATAGAAATAAGCGACAAGAATGCCCGCTTGGACGGTGGAGACGTGCTTTTCACTGGTAAATTCTGTTTTGCTCATTCAATATCTCCCTTGGTGTTACTTGTGCTTTTAAACGCGTGTAAAGAAACTTTTACACATACTAATGTAAAAATATCTCGCGTAGGTAGAGAATTCTTTGTTGGGCTGTCTCATTTTACGAATGAAGCAGGAGCACGAGCGGTTGCGGCGGCATTTCCAGAATATCCGTGTGTACCTATCAAGGTCGGTAATCTTGGTGATTAACGCATCTGTGTCTCATCTGACATTTAAGAATTATTAATAATCTCATTTTAAACATGAAACAAACACAAATTCCTCCTTATCTACTAAACATTGCATGTCTCATTAGATCCATTAGAGTCACAAAGACATGTATACATGTGTTATTTTATGTATAAAAATAACATTTTACCATCTTAAATGTGTGTGTCAAAATTGAAAGGAAAGATTTATAATCCTCTGTGTATCTACAAGTATTATCTACACCTTTTTGAAATTTGTCAAATATTGCTAATACCTTTTTTGTAATCTTTGAGTCCATTATTTCCGAAAGCATTTTATATCTTATATCTAACTACAGGATAGAGTGTTTCATTATTATTAGAAACCACTTTAGAGATTGATTTAATACAAAGATGCGCAATTGCTATATCTATCGTATAAATTTTTTATTCAACAAAATTTATAAGGCTCTGACGTGAAATGACAATTCGAAAGAATAAAGGATATAAGAGCCAAGACAGGATGTTAGTGTCTAAGTAATTTTAATTTTAAATTTATTGCAAAAAATTTACCTCAGCCAGGGTTCGAACCTGGACCTCCCTCTCACTTAGGCGGGCGTCAAAACATTTTTGTAACTGCTTTACAGTATTAAATTTATTCTATAAATAAGTCACATTTGAAATGAAGCACTCTATGTGTATCAATAATACTGACGCATGTTTCGATCCATGAGTAACAATGAAAATTTTGTGTTTATTCACAGCACATACATTGTGTATATTCATAGAAGGTATAATAATATATGCCTCGCGCGGATTTGCGTCAAACTTTGACGCAAGAATATCATACTCACTCACCTTATTTTTCTAATGTTCGTTTAAGGTGGGTGATGGTGGCGAAGAGGTGATAGTGGAGAGTCTTACCTCAGCCCCTCTTCAGGTTTGGGTGCACTAAACTGACCCTCTTAATATGTCATTAAAGAAAGAATAAAAAATTAAGAAACGAAAGAAAGTGAATAACTTCACAGGCTAGAAACGCAAACTTGCACGATTTTGAGAAACTTCTTTTCGTATGTAATAATTTCGGAATTTTATGAATCGCTTTGGAGTTGTGACAAGTTACACAAGTTCCGGCTTGGCACTCGAACCGTGCACTTGAACAATACCACGAATCTTATTCACTCACCTTAGCATGCATATGATTTAAGCATTTAACTGTAATATTTAAAAATATGTAAGGGTGCTCATTTTGTTCTAATCATTGTACAAATATGTATATTATGAATTTAGTGTGTGCACTTTTCAAATAATATATATATATATTTTACTGTACATTACACAAAACACTGTGCACAATTTACTGGCACATTAAGAATTATCAGGGAGCTTATAATAACGCATTAAGATCATATTATCATCGTATTGTAAGAAATATATATCAAATATTTTAAAAAGAAATTAAAACCATATAAATTTAAAAGAAAGTAAAAGAGATGTCTGATTAATAAACTAGTTTGTAATTTTTGACAAAATTTAATGCAATAATGATTCTTCAGTTTATTCATGTAATATGACAACGAATTAAGAACATGATACATGAAATAAATGATAAAAAGATTACACACTGATTATATAGTGATATTGTACTTGTTTAATTTCTCTCATAATTTTCGAGATAATAATTCAATATTTCTCTGCTTAGGTAGCTGAATCTAAACGCCTAAAATCGCTGGTTACAATGGCCGGTCCAGATGTTATATGTGTAGGAGCTGGAAAAGAATCTCAGGAAGTGCTCAAGGTTAGTTTCTTGATTAATATAAACTACTAAATACAAACTGTGAATCGTTTTATGAAGAATATTATTCCAAAATTTTTATTTGCAATAAATTTACTTTTATTCTAACTCGTTACATGAGAGATATTGCTTTTCATTCTTATCTTTTTGGGAATAAAATTTTTCTTGAATTTGATTTATATACAGGGTGATTC
>NW_011967238.1:449239-469702 GCF_000949405.1 Vollenhovia emeryi | reverse complement strand
TATTTTGAATCACCCTGTATATGTATAAAATTTTATATATAATTACAAAAAGTTTCGATTTTTATTTCTCTCATTTATGACATAGAGAATCGAGCGAGAGGCAACGTACAGTTATCAAACATTGACCGTGCCCGAAGACGTAGCCGCCAATGTGCTCTATGTGAACGGCACGCTTATTCATCGGTCGGAGGATGAGATTCCACAATCGAGTAAAGTGTTCGCCGAGAAGGTGGAGTTCCCGACTAGATCATTACGTTTGTCCGAACTGGCGAAAGTTAGCTCCGGTTTGTCCTCCTGTTGCTTGTTGGTGCGCAGACCGCGGCACATTCGTAGCATTTAAACATGAAAAGAGAATAAGATCTATCCTGCGATGTAATCGCAATCTATACCGCCAGTGCTGTCCGCGAACACGAAACATAAATCCGAGTTTTCTTCTCTCGAATTGTATCTGCAGAGGAATACGATGCATGACAATGACGATTCGTCATCCTGACATTTTGATAAATATTTTTTTAATTAATTAAAAATGTTAGTATCATTTTATATCTTGCAAGAGAAAGATTAAGTATTTGAAGAGATTAATATATACATATATATACATACATACGCACGTATATCATTTTTATATATTTAGAGTAGAAAAGTAATATATTCAAATTTTATATTAGTTATTTATGTTTATGCTTTTTGCAAGATAATCTCTTGAAAGAATAGATCTTGTCATTTGTTTAAGCTTTTCGTTTCTTACACTTGTGACTTTTTTTTCCAGCTGCAGCTACAGATTTTTTATTTAGCAAGACTAAGTATCTACGTGCATTTTCATTTTATTTATTCCTTACTTTACGCATTTTTTTCCTACAATATCCCAAAAAATATATTATAGAATAAGACTACATTTTCATCTCATAGTTCTCGAAAGGATTGATCTTTGCAAACATGGCACGTAACACAACATGGCACAAATTCAATTTTATATAAATATATATATATACACACTATATACATATAGAGGGGTTGGAATATTGATTTTTATTACGATATGGAATTGAATCAAAATTAATTTATAATTCAAATTATAATTAAGGATGCACCAACGTCATACTACGTACACACGCAACGATAGATGATTTTGCAATTTGCAAGGCTTATGCAATTAGGAAGAACATGGTCGTGTACTATCAGTATTCTGACTCCTGCAATGTATTCGCAACTAGTCTGAAACGTGTTCACATCGAAGCATTCAAATAAATATCTCTCTATCACCTAATAATATATCGCAAAGTTATCAATAATGTAAAAGCACTGATAGTTGTTATGTTATATCGAAGTTACGTAATTAAAAGTTTAAACAGAAATCAGTATAAAATTTCTGTATAAAACTTAGTACATATATATATATATATATATATGTATGTATGTATATGAGACATTGTGCAACTTGAAACATTCTTAGATGGCGATACCCCCGATAGTATCGCGGTGGTAAAAGAATATGAAATAGAATTGCAATATATTCTCTTTGACACTTTAAGTGTCGCTATGACAGTTAAACATTTGTACTACAATAACATTTAGTTAATCTAGCATGCGTCTATAATGCTTTTACAACTTTTGTATGCGTTTGCTTTATTTAAAAAATATTGGCATTTATTCTTTATATCTTTCATGATGAAACTTCGTGCTTTCGTAAGTATTTTAAGTTATCGAGATTATAAAACACACATATGAAAATAAGCCATACTTTTAATGCAATTGTGCAGTATTCGCAGAATTTATTATAATTGTGTTCTATGTTCAAAGATTGTCAAAAATTTATAAGTTTACATATATACAGAAATATAAAAGTTTTTATAAAAAGATAGCCTTCTTAAATATTTATGTTAATTTTCTAAATCACCAATACCAATATTTTAGAATTTTTTTAAATACTTCTGTATATAAAACAGCGTTATTTTAGATAAGGCACAAAAATATTGCATGACAAACGATGAAATAATGCTACAAATTATGATTGTCACTTTACTTTAAATACATATATAATATATAAAATACGGTTGATCTTTTTACACTTAAAGAGAGGCCGTCGAGATTTTTCGGAATCGAGAAATATTTCAATCATTAAAAAAATAATACAGTGTCATTACATGACTGAAATTTTCAAGAGATTGCTTATTATAGGCACATCTTCAATAATTATTAGGTTTCACTCACAAACGCATTTTCCCACACATGATGATAAAGGCATATACTTGTCACTAGCTTGTTACTATTCAATGTATATCACTGGATGTTCTGCCATGGTCGAATCAATTTTTTTTGCATACATAAATGATTAAGTCTTTCTTTTCGCTTGTAATACTGCGATATCGCTATTGTCGTCTGCAGGGACGTTTTATGTCCTTATGTATAAAACATCTCGTCAGTTTCACATTAATGTTATGAGTAAAACGTTAAAACCGACGTATGGTTGCCTCGAACCAGTAAAAACGGTGGCATGTCACGTGTGAGTGTTTCCAGCCATGCCATGTAAAGCGGCGCTGATACAGCACCTTTCCGAGGCATCGGTAGTGTCCTATAAAGCAATCAAAATTGAAAATATATAATAAAGTTAATAATTGTTCATATAAAACAGTATATGCAATAAAATTCATAATACTTACATAACGACTAAGTTAGCTTCCATGGAATTTTCAAGTAATAATTCGCGCAAGCGGAGATGTCTATTGGTTTTCTCTTTCATCGCCATAAGTTCCGAATCTTTAATAACATCTAAAGTGAAAAGATGAAATTATTACATACACTGCCATGAAAAGTGTGGCGATCGTGGCGCAGAGGATTGTGCGCTGGTCTGGTAAAACAAAAACGTTGTTGGTTTTTCGTTCGATCGCCACATAGCGAAGTGGATATAGAGAGAGGTGTTATAAGAGGTTTGGGCACGTTCCTTCAAAAACGCCTTGTAACCCTAAGGGGAATCAATAAAATGTGCTAGTACTACTACTTGCAAACGAGAATGTTTGGAATTTCGAATTTAGAGAATTTACCCCAGAAGGTAGCGAGTTCGCTTTCACTGGATTTGACAGCGTTTAAATTTTTACATACACTGAAAAGAGCCTAACAGCTTATTAGTTTTACTTTATTTTAGCCTATTCTTAGAATAAACTCATAAAGAAATTATTCATACCGTCGTCGGAATCTTTCGAATCGGCTGATTCCTGAAAATCAGCTATTAACGAGTCAAAGAATGTCTTCGTACCGACTTGTGCCGGTTTCGAGACATCTGGTATAACTTTTAAGGCGGAATAGTCTATCCGGAACTTTGACAGCAGACTCGCCATACTACAAACAATATTAATCATCGTAAGGATTGCTCTGCGCGATTATTTCAAGAGGTCGTCCATCAAAAATGCCTACTTTCTTTGCTCGTACTCCAGTTCAGAATTCTTATTGGCAAGTGCAAACACTCTCAATTTGCAGTTAGACCAATTACGCCTCGTGCTGATGATGTAAGGTAACAGAAGCGTTAAGCCACCGTCGTCGTACAGCCACCATACATCGATAGTACCCTTTTTATGCTTCAGTTGAAACTTTGTTACTACATTAAGTAGATTCGTAATTGGCACTATATGTGGTCGATTTTCGCGATGCTCCTCAGAGGACGGATTGGGATATTCGTTAATCGTTTTCGAACGTCTCGGCGCGGGACTACCAGGTATCGATATGTCAGACGTACTACTAGCTGCAACAATGATTTATCATTATTACTACATATTTACAAAAATATATTAGATATACATGAAAGAACAAGAAAATTTTTTTTGTAAAACCTTGGCTAAGCTGCGAGAAACTTTGATTGCCCGGTATCGAAGTAGGTGCGAGTCTCCTGTGATCCTCGACATCTCCGACAGTCGCACTACGATCTAAGCCTTCCTGAAGCCGAAGAAGCGCCACTGCTACGTGCATATCCAGAGCTTTGCTGCAAGATATACAAAATATTATCAAAACTAATCTCTCTACGAAATGGCAAGTTAATTAGAGTGTGACACGCGGGGACTTACTGCATGATGTTAAAATACATATTCAGATTCTCACGGGGACAGGTGGCCCAATCTTGCTTGTAACCCATTAATAGAATATTGGGCCTCATTTTTCCAAGTCCAGCGGCTTGCAAGAGCGAAGTAGCTCCTTCTTGGAAATTTGAGCTGTCCACCAGCGAGTAAAATGCTTTGATTTTATTTGCCCTGAGCCAGGAAGAACAGTTCTGCGCCATGCTGTTGCGCGTTTTGTACGATATGGGTGTCTAAAGCGTATGAATACAAGATATATTATCCATCAAATGAGCAAATCAAATCGGTAAGAAGCGAACAGTACCTCGATAATATGGCCACAGATAAACAAACTCTGATGTTTAGTAATATGATGAGCGAAGTCCACAAGAGACGATCTCACGTTGGGCGTGCCAGTAAGAACCAAGAGTTGCGGTCTGTAATTTTTCACGTGCTCTTCTACTCGATCCAGTTGCTGTACAGCTGTCAATGCGTTATTGTATGTCTGGGCTTGTGTAGTTGAACCCCAATTTACATCTGTAATATATCTTCGTGAATAATATGTCAAAAGAGCAGCACTTAAATAAAAATCAATTTCTGTTGCATGAAATTACCAGGTTTTCTGTACGAGACTACTAAATACAATGCTAAGACTACGCATAATGTTATTAGAGCCGTCCACCATGAGATCAGAAACATCACAGAAACACAAAGTATAGCACCAGCAAGACTGAGCCACATATTGTAATACTAAAACAAAGAACACAATATTATTACTACAGTAAAGTGTGAAAATATAATAACGTGGTAAAAGTTATATACAATTCTGCGCTAAAATACCTTGAAGGTTGGTCGCCATCCGATTGGTTTAGCCAAGGAAGCATGGAACGTACTGAAATTGATAAGAGTGTAAGCAGCCAAGAAGAAGTTTGAAATCAGCGGCGCGATTGCGTTTAATTCACCTGAAAGAAATTGATACGTGCGTATGCTTGAAAAAACCAATTTTTGTTATATGTATATAACTGCAAAATTACTACTCACCTATCAAAATAAAAGCGACGGCGATGATAAAAGTGAGTAAATAACCACGAATCGGCTCCTTATCTTTTTCTCCACTAAACCACGCAATTCCCGGATATAGCTTATCGAGGCAGAGCGCTTGAAATACTTTCGGTGCTGAGACTAGCGATGCTAAGGCACTTGAAATCGTCGCCGCGAAGCAACCGGCATAGATAATAGGTCCAAAACCAGAAACTAATTGGATCACCTACAAATAGTTAACAGTGTCACATTTTTAACTTTCTTGAATAATTGATAATCGATATTCATTACAACAGTTGTTTAAATTAAACAGTTCTCAGCTTCTATCTCAATTTAGCAAGTGACTCTTATTTTTATTTAATTAATATCTTCAGGATCTTATTTGTGAATTATATTAATCATTTTATGCACCTCGAAGCTGTTGTGGCTGCCATACTTGCATCCTGCGGTACAGTTAAAATCCGTTCCATATATGCTCCAGGTGTGAGTGACATTCTCGATAACTGTATTGTTTTCGAACGCAGTGTCGTTGTCTACACCGGCCATTGACATGGCCAAAAGAGAGCTATTGTACGTCGTCCATAAATCGGTAACGTTGCCGGACGCGTCTCGCATAACGGTACCGCCGACCATAAACGCCATGATTAGGTATGACAACGACGTCAGCAGAATCGCGAGTAGCGTGCCTTTCGGTATCGCCTTTTGCGGATCCTGTCGAATTCAAGATAAGGTTTAGAAGTGGCACAAAACTTCCACGTTGACATCGTATCAAATCTCGATCATTTCATCAATTAATCGCAGTGATTAACAAAATGTAAATTTTTATCACTCATCTGCAGAAGAAACGATTCATCTATCAGTAGAGAAGATTTAATCGAATTGATGGATAATTAGACAATAATTGTAATAAATTACATCGTGAGACAAAGCATTAACTATAAATATCTCTCACACATACATGAAAGGACTAAATCACCTTTAAGTCACCGGATATATTTGCACCTGCCAAGATACCAGTTGCTGCTGGAAAAAAGATGGCCAGGACTGAAAAGAAATTATGCTGGACGCCTTCGCTGTATCTATAATTCGGATATAAATTTTCCTTGAATAACTCGGCTGAAAATGACAAATAAACGACAAAATTAATACTCATTCGTATCTGTTAATTACGATAATTTGTAAGATAGCAATGCCAGAGGTACGAGAAAAAAGAATGTTGATGCGACGTTACCGTTGTATCCAATGAATCCTTGAGCCCTCTCCAGCTCGCTCTTGGGGCCCACGAAAGAGCCAATCATGAAATCGGCAATAGCCACGAGGAGAATTATTAGCAAAAATATTTGGGCCTTTGCCTCCCATTCCAAGCCGATTATAACGATTATCAATAGTACAACTATTGTTATGCACCCTGCAAATCCAATGCAAATGTAATTCACGTCGCGTTCGACATGATTTTGGAATTAGGACTAAAAGTGACATAAACTTGTTAGTTTAACTATTGGCACAATAAATATAGAGAATTACGTCAATAGCGCAGCGTTTAAATGTGCAAATAATTTTTATTTACACAAACATAATATTTATGTAAACAAAAATATCAATTAACCAAATTGCAGTAGTTTTAATCTTTACTTTAAAGTCGCACGAATGCTTACAGACCTATGATCCTGATGTCTGTGGTCGCGCAATCGACTATGCAGGCCTTGAAAGGGCGGAGACACTCCACCAAGCTCTCGCAAAAGCCAACTACATACATGGAACAGGCAACAGCATTTGCCAAGGAAAATATAAGACCTATGGATCCACCGAACTCAGGTCCCAATGACCTGGAAATCATGTAATAGGTCCCACCTGTGGAAAGAAAAGAAATATATGATTTCGGTTAAGTCGTGCCGTGTCGACGTAATAATTTGTCGAGACAGTTTTGCATATGTGCAAACAATTGCGAAGATATTAATTAGCCTGGTATATGTAACGTCAGTTGGATAAAAAAAAAGATAATATAGCGAGCATCGGTGTTTTAATTACCTTTAATTGACAATAAATAATATAGTAAAAGAATTCATTTAAAATGTGAAATTCTGAATTAAACATACAAACAATTTCTAAAATATATTTTCTGTGTAATTTTAGTTCACATAATTCTCAAATTTCTTCTTTCATTATCGATATTGTAGATATTTATACTTCTTTTTTAGCGCATACCTCCTTTGATAAGACCATTGGTACTGATTGCCGACATCGACAAGGATGTAATTGTAGTGACTACTGTTGTTGTGAGAATCAACAAAATGGCCTGACCTGGAACAGCAAATTGACGATGTTGAAATTTTAGGAGCCCAATGAGTCGAAAGGATGATTCGACGATAGGACACTCACCAACTCCGGTCTGCGCTACGACCCAGGAGAGTCGCAGAAAAAGCATCACCCCCCAGATGTTGAGGAGACATCGCATCAACACTCCTTGAATCCATCCGAATTTCACTCGTAGCGCCATGGATTTTAGATGCGGAACAGTCAACGTATGCGAGCCCGGGCCCTGCAAACAAATCGTTCAATAAACTTCAAAGACGTTCGAGAACCAATCTTATTCCAGGAATAGAGTACAGAGACTCACAAAATTAAACGTTGAGAAAGGTTGGTACTTATAAATTACAAGAAATGATAAGTTTCGTATGATTTTAATTTTCAACTATCAGTAGCTGTCTCATATTTAATTTTAATTTAATTTTACTTCAATGGTTGTTCCAATTTTATTTAAATTTAATCTTGATCAGATTTTTATTTAATCCTTATCCGATTTTAATTTAATATTTGCTTGTAATTCCCGTTGAATTTCACGAATATTAGTAAAGTTTATAGCATTTTTATGCCGCATCTGCAATAATTACATTTTATTCTCTTCTCTACTCCATTGCATTGTTCTTTATTTTTCCGCTATCTATTGTTCTACTCTATTCCACTGCATCGTCAGCAGGAATTCTCTGTAGATTGCCGTATATGCACATCGTGAGAACATGTGACTGTGCGAGATCAAGATAGCCAAAAGCTAAGAGATAAAGAAAACAAAGTTTCCGCAAAAAGAGCTTTGCGAAAGCGTTGCAATTTCAAGTGCCATCAGAGTCGACTGCTTTTCCATGCACATCGCGTATCGCATAATCGCGCCTATAAATGATGCGACGAGCTCGTAATTATGCAAGAAATTATGCTCCGTGTCGAGATAATGTCTTCATCAGTTCGATGGAATAATCGACATACTCAGAAGCTTCAACGTCAGCTCTCTAAATGAATCCGTATGATTTCTCGCGTATGTCGAGGCGACGATTTCACGTCTTAGCAGCGAGCGGATTAGCGCGTAAATTGAGATTCAGAGGCGATTATCGAAGGCATTGAAGGTGACTCCGGTCTCGAGGAAGGGTCCGTCACTCGGCCAATGAAGTCTGAACGATTTACGTAACTGAGCCTCGTGTAACCAGCCTCATGTCCGCAACGGTACAGCGATATCTGATGCCGCGGAACTTTTCGCGAATTGCACGTGGGATTGTTCAGTTAGAAAGAAGTTGGAAATTTCCCTGAGACATCGTGTCTGAAAAACATTTTGTAGAGTCTCGCTCTTCTTGGAAAACATTGTGTTATGACGTACGTTTAAACGACAATCGTTATCGATGATTAACGATTTCCGGAGCGAGCTTTGCTGAAACATTTGCGGAAGCTGCGAAAACAAATGAGTAATTCAAATTGAAACTTTAAGAGCGTCAGCGCAAACAATGGTTGCGCTGCAGAGAATCGTTTGCGTATAATAATTTACATCATCAAATGAATGATTAATAACGAGAACTGGATCAATTGTTGCCAATTCGATTTTGATTGGATTGCAACTTGTTCTCTTAAAGGCTTAGAGCTCTCTCTATCTCAGACGATTAATCCGTTCCGTGATTTTCCATTACATCCTCGAATCTTGCATTGAAATCTGATATGTAAAATATGTGTATGTACAATTATTCTTGCACATTTCTATAAAATCAACTTCGCAATTTTATCTCTCTGCTTCGCTTTCTGCATTTTAGTTCATCGAATTTCTTAATTCTTTTAATATAGTAAAAGATTATAGAATCGGTCCTTTCTTTTATTCGAACATATATTATGTATCAAAATTTTATCTTTTTTATTTCTATCGTAAAAATTTGTAAAAATATATGACACTGTTTTTAAAAATAGACAAACTTTTACAAATCAGCGATAACAAAGAACTTTTTTGTTAAATAAATTAAGTCGAACTTCCGCATTTCATTACATGAATTACCGCAATCGTTTAATACCTATCGTGGTTTCTTGAAAATTTCTTTGAATCTCTTTTGTAAATTTAGTTACTTATTCTTGAAATCTTTTACAGTACACTTAATCGGAAACTACAAAACTTTTCAATGAAGCATTTACGTATGTACAATGGTACGCATCATACGCACACAAGGAGGAAGAATAAAGACCTTCTATATGGATAAAACTCCTTTCAGATACTCCTCGTGTACGTTCGTATCTTCCACTACGACACGCTTATCTGTCAGAGGCTCGTGATTTATTCAGAGTACGCTTTTTGCTGTGTCCATTGACACTTCCACATCGAGCCACAAATGTAAACGATTCAATCATTCAAGTCGTTCGCAAAATGAACCACAGAGAATTAATTATGGGAAAATAGAAAATACCTGACAGGATAATTTTTATATCGATATCTTCTTTACGTTGCACATTTCAAGCCCGTAAAATAGAAGAAAAATACTTTTAATGATTTGAATTGAAATCCTGTCTCCTTGCATGATAGATGTACCATAATTTTGATCAACAGCCGATCTGTCAATTGCAATCGCGAAATGTAGTCACTGAATCTTTTTGTACTTTACTCATTTAGTAGTAATTAATCGCAATTCCGGAAACTGTTTAATGGCAAACGCGGAATTAAGTTGAAATTTTTCTCTTACAATATGCGAAGTCAACATAACAGCTCACGCTATTCATTGATATAGTAGCGTGTTAAGAATCAATCTCGCGTATAAATAGCTTTAAACGATAAGGACGAATAAAGCTATTTGTATCCCGCATTCTGTGGGATATGGATACAGATCCATTTGGTTCTGATTTACATCAGACTTTTATCAAGACGTCACGTCCTTTATGAGAACGTATAATGTATCTACATGTAGAGAGGAAAGTCCTCTATTATGAGACAGAATTCTAATGCGAGATAATAGGTTTTTAACGTTCAAATTCAATCACAAATCTTTTTTCGCAACGATTACACGATCTAATAGTCAATTTTCTACTAAACAGATTTCACTCCAAGGACAATAAATTCACGACGGAACCAACAGATGATGCCTATTAATTTAACAGAAACTCCACTATCTCATATTGAAAGCCCGTCTCATAATAGAGGATTCCTCTATGTTTTGCAAAGATATTCCTTTACTGTGGATCTGTGTTAATTTCGTCTCGCCACCTTTTCAAACGCAATTGAGCCCAATATAACAATGGCCTTTAAACACGCTACTGTAGGTAATCAACTTCTCTTATTTGTATCTAGAGCTACGCTTTAAAAGTAGAAAACCGCTAATTACAGCCAATTAACATCAGCCTGACCCGAAAAAGTGCGTCACATGACAAGACATGTGAGAGAAATGTCGCTCAATTATCAACGGTCCAGTTATAGCGAGAACTCGTGACATAAATTCGTTTATCAAATTATCGCGATGCCGATCGACGTGACGCACGATAAATGGGTCCATTTGATCCTCTCCAAGTGTCACATTTCTGGATCTTTTAGGGAGATTGATTCCTCAGGCGGGAATTAAACGTCGTCTTAGCATATAGTGAGAGCTGATGAGACTGTCCTGGTCATATTTGTCATCATCTCGAACGACGGACTTTAATTGCCCGAGCGAACGTGACGGGTCCTCTTTTTGACCCGGCATGTTGTGCACCGCGGCGAGTCGCATGATGATTTCATACGCACCGTGTACTGTAATCCACGTCTGAAAAACTTCTTCGCTCGCATTAATGAAACGTGACTAACGGCGCAACATCTGTTGCATAGATAATTCAACTTAACACGTTGAACTCGACATTTTGTATATACTTCTCGCATTGCGTCACGACGTGCTGTAGTATGTACGTGTTATTTTATTTATCATGTTCATTGTATGCGAGCATATCCGCTATCCGAAATCTTTTCGTTTATTTTCGCAAGTTACGCTAATACTCTATCTCATCGCGGAGGGAATTTCCACTTAAAATTTATCCTAAAAATCATGTGATCATGGAACAACATGGCATTTTAAAGAACTTTATAAAAGTTTTTACAGTCTATACTGTATTGTAAGTTAAGTTAAAATTATTTAACTTTTTAGCTTAACTTTTATCTTTTTAACTAGACACTGGTTAACCCTGGATTTTATCATACATTTTACTAGCAAACTCTATATTAAGTATAAATACTAATAAAATGCATAGTAAAATTTTCAAAACTTCTCATACAGTCCTTCAAAATGCCACGTTGTCCCACTATCATACAATTTTCAAGATTAATTTTACAAGAAAATTCTCTCCGTGCAATTATTATTCACGCTCTGACTACACTTGCGAAATATTTTTATATCTGTCGATATTTTCGTTATATTAGAACGCATTCTTCATTGATTAAATATATTTTGGTCTCTTCGATAGATTTCAAAGTACATTTCGTAACAGTTTAGAGCTTGCGCGTGTGAATGTTTTCCGATTGGTTTCTTTATTGGCACAAGACGTTCCGCCGATATCCGCCATGCAGAGTACGAGTCGTGATCTACGTGAGGCTTTTTTTAAATTTGTTTAAATACATATATACTAATTCTCCGTGACCCAGTATGCAATTCATGTCATTCCTTCACGCAAGCGGTCAACCGTGTAGTTTTATCCCCTTTCTCTTTAGTCGCGAGTCTCCTCTCGTATCAACTATCTAAATAGCCTTTGTGCAATCTACAAAATATTGGCGGTAAAGAAGTCCCTTACGTTCGTCGTCCTGTTTGATTGAACTTGTGACAAGCAACCGGTATATTTTTTTTACTAATTGCGAGAACGTTAAGTATTTTGAATGATGGAAGTGTAGTTTCTTTTCGGTATTTTAAAAATAACACGCAGCCGTGTCATTTTTCGCAACCGTGCAAGTATTATTCATCGCGTCTAAACGCCGGATAGATAGAAGTCTGCATTATTTTTGCCTTGCAAGAATTTTAATTGCTGAGCAGATAAAAATTCTTACGGGCATTGCCCGGCGGAAATCGAGCATTACCAAACAACCCAACCGTACGTTCGTATCTGAAGTATCACAAGGACAATTGGCAATACGCTTCACGCATGGATAACGTTTTTGGGCGTAACGGACTGATTCATAGTTGAAAAAGAACGATTGCGCGTAGTGAATTCACTGATTGTGAGTCATCTTTTCTACTCGCGTTAATTCACTTAAAAATGCAATGCACGTGTGATTGCAATTATTGCTACATCAGTGATGACACATTCAGAATTAGGACAAGACCTTTCTCATCCAAGTTACACGAAAAAAATATTAATAAGTTATTGAGTAACGGAAATATAAATTTTGACAAATTAATAATTTCATAAATATATATTTATAAAATTCCTACACGGAAAAAATGCTGTTGAATTAAAATAATAAAGTTGCTTGAATTAAACGTTAACGTCACGGGCTGCCACGTTCGTTGAACTAAATATTCAGATTATTAAGACAACTATCTGATGTTTTTTATTCACTAATACTGTAGTTGTCTCAACAATTTTATTTCAATTACACTGATCTTGTTATAATACATAATTTTGTTCCGTGTACGTTTAATGCTTATAAGAAAAATATCTAGTCCAATAATAAATGACAAGGAAGGCAAGAAATGTAATTGATATTAAATTAGAGACTAGACTTGTTTGAATTCGGTAATTGTACTTTGGTAATCGCAACGGCAATTAGTGCAACGTCTGCGTGACGTTTACCCGGGACGATACTCCTGAAAATACAAATTACGTGCACGAAAGTAGTCATTGCAAATATTTGACGACGCGTTGCACCAGTATTACGCAGCTTGATAACGGTGCCCCGTGGCATCGTAAAGTCGTGCCGTCGTCGACGAATCGTCACGTAAGGTAATACAAATTCAGCTGTACGTTCCATATTTACACTGGCGGTATCGCGTTTTCTATTCTCGCTCGAACGGAGAGATAAGTAAGCCGAGGAACTTTTCCGCCGCGGCTTTCGTCGGGGGAGAATCACGAGACGGAATCTCGGCGCCACGCTCTCGCTCAACGACGGGTTAATTGCACAATTAACTAATCTCTGCAATTGCGCGATGATTTACGAATCGTTCGAGCGAGCGTAATTAATACCGCGTGTCGACTACGCTGGCAAAACAAAGGGGCACGCACGTGCTGCGCTATCGTGTTACGCTGTACGCGTTATTACGCATTATTCGCCATACGTGGTGCGATCCTAGAAAAATTACATTAGTAGTATCGTCAGATAGCGAACAAAGCGAAATTTCTCTTTACACAGATTTTAATCGTGAACAACATACGTAAATATTTATTTCTCGAAAAACGTCACTTTCCGACCGAAATGTATTGAAAACAAATTAATTTAATATAAACTCGCGTGACTATTCCGCGATTAAAATCTTTAAAAGTACTTTTCTTATATTTTACGAGCTTAAAATACAACGTAAAAAAGACACGTATATATAAATTATACCGTTAAGTACTTAATATTTTTCCAAAATTAATTTCATGTTTCCAGAATTTTTCCTTTTTTTTAAATTAATTCTCCGTGGCTCATGATTTTGCGAACGACTTGAACAATTGCAGCTTGATCTCTTCTAGAAAAATTTAAATAACTTAACGAGGCAAAGATCAAATTTTAGTTGCGTCGATTACACAGGAAATCCAATTATGCTGCCGGCATACGCTTCTTCTTTGAGCTACCTTCTGGAGCACGTGTATATAGAAACGTGCGGGGCTACAATCATACCGCGGCAGATTATACTACCACATTACGCAGCCCGCATGTAAGATTACCGTTTAATTTTAGATATTCATTCTACGCGAGAGAAAGAGAGAGAACGGAGCCGTAGATAACGAGTAAAAAATTGAGAAGCGGGTGAATGTCAGAGTGACGCCAGGCGAGAACGCGTGTGTTATCTTCAAGGATTCGCCGGCGGTGTGCACCGATAGATTTGCATTTATCTTACGCATATGTGTACGTGCAATCTGCCTTTTACCGTCCGGCATCACGACTTTAAGGCTTTCCTACGAGAGGCTTTCTCGCGGCCGAACTCTATCCTCCCGAGAAGCTTATTATGCAACTCGGCACTCGTCCGTCTCTGTCGACCTGGCGGATTCTTATCGCGAAAAGAAATGCCAATTTTATCCCGTATTAATGAACGAACAATCGTAAACACAGCACGCAATACGCGAACTTTCCTCACGATGTGTCATTCGTTATCGTTACTGAGTTTGGGCTTATCGCCAATGTCCCGCGCATTACGCTTCATTATTGTAATCGCGTGGAATATTAACATTTCTCGCAATCTTTGCTCTGTCGTCATCGTATAGAGAGTCTCGTGAAATAAATTCTAGACGCACCGTAATCATTTTATACCGCGACGTGTGCGACACTCGCAAATGTTTATTTTCTTGGCGTAGATAAACTTAATCTATCGCGAAACTGCATGGCGAAGAAATGTGCGGCACATTAATTTCGTAAAGAGATCCCGCATACCGTGCCGAGCTTGTCGAGCGCCACAAATGATTTTTACCAGTGATGAAAGGGTGTGCGCGGTAACGACGTTGCTGCCTTCGAAGAAGTTATTAAGGCCTCACCTTGTTGAGAAGAGTGGGATTGTGTAACTCGTCCAAGGAGGGTCGATGGGCGGCCTGGATGCTCATGATGTTCCTGTAATTGTCTAGCCTGGGCAGGGCCTCCCTGGTCATGTATCTGAGGGACGACTTCTTGGTCTCTTGCTCGCCCAGGAGACTGGCCCGACCTTCAAGACTGTCGACCCGATTCACGTGGAATCTGGTTCTCCTCAGAGAATTCAGTTCCACGGTCTCCGAGTCGGTATCGCCGCCGCTTATCCCGTTTTCGTGCGCCATGTCTCCGCTGGTTCTCTTTTCTTCTCGGAAGCCTTTCCTTCTGCACAGTGGCTCGCGTTGGAAATCGCGCTGGTTCGGTAGCTCGAGGATCGAGCGGCCGCGTGTACAATGGACGATCAAACGGCAATCTAATTTCTCTCCGGTTTCCTCTTCGGGAATTTATCGATTCGCCAAGGCGGTCGCCCGATAACATCCGACGCGGTCACCTGTCGACAATCGTAATGCGAGTGTTATATTTGTCCTCTCATTTTTAGAGAAGTTTATTACACATATTGTACAAAAAGTCTCTGCCTGTTAATTATAAAACATATTTTAACGGTGCTGGATAACACTTTAAATCAATATGTTGATTCGATACCGTATAATTGTGATGGTTAAAAAGCAAAAATAGAATGTCGCATCTGCTAAAAATTGAAGCATGCAGTTCATTCGACTTGACATAACGTTTGATAAGGCTTAATCAAATACACTTGTGCGAAATGCCTGTGTCTATATTAGTCGCGTCCATACTGAAAATCCAGCGAAATATCTCAGCATGAAAAATATTAAAAGAGTGGAGATTTCAGTGATGCTAATAATGGATCAAGTATTTCTGACAAAACAAAGCGCCAGTTTTAGCTGCAAGACGAGCTCGATCTTGAGATCAAGTTTCTTGAAATAGTGCATGCGCGAATCGCGCAATTAAAGCCCAGGATTAATATTCATTTCTATCCACGCGTTCATAAAAATTGACTGTTGCCGGAAATTAATACTCGAGCGCCACAGAATTAGTGGCCTTGTTTACATCGTGCACTTGATACGCGTATCAAATAGTGTATTTGAACTGACCAGCCAATCGCTAAATTCATTTACTAGTTATCTATTATTTGTTACTATTTGATACGCGTATCAAGTGCACGATGTAAACTAGGCTAATGTTACGACCAGCAGCCTGCAAAGGTACTTTACGAGATTGATTTCTTCCTGAGAAAGAGCAATTTTTTTTCTAAGAAGTCCAAGACGAACGATCTTCCCCAGGGGTTAACAGACACAAAGTGGAGACCTTTTGTCGACCTTGCCCACCTTGCGACAATTAAGCGAGAAGCACGTGGGTGTGCCAATTAGGAAATTACCCTTGCCCCGTAACGATTATCTCTGGTCCCTGGTGGGTTTAATACGCGTGTTCGTCTAATTACCGAACAAACCGCGCTTGGTCGTTTTCCGTATCCGTGACACGTCGCCTCGTTCCCACGCGGATACGTGTGACAGCGCTTTCCGGCAGCGAGACTCCTATCGAATCATTGTCACCGGTGGCGATTACGAAGCCGGTAATACCGTCGTCCTTAATCGCGGTACAAGGATCTACGCCGTATGCACTCGATGCACAAACACGGAGCGCGTCACTGTAATCCCGAATTATACCAATTATTCTCAGCGGACCTTGTGACAAATGTCTTTGTTCTTAAAGCTATAAAAAGAAAATAAATTAAAAACCCCGAAGGAGATAATACAGTCTGTAATCGTTAGAGGAAAGTCCTCTATTATGAGATTGGTTTTTAATATGAGATAGCAGATTTTGAACGTCCAAATTTAATCACAAATCTTTTCTGTCAACGATTACACAATCTAACAATGAATTTTCTACTAAACAGATTTCGCTCCGAGGGCAATAAATTCATGATGGAATCAACCGATGATGCCTATCAATTTTAACGGAAGCCCCCGCTATCCCATACTAGGATCGTAACTCATAATAGGAGACGTAGCTCTTTCTATATTTCTAGAGGCTCTCGAGTTTAGATAACGATAAAATTATTGTCGTTGTGACCTGGGATAAATTAACGCAATTTTTTATCTTCACACCGGTCAACCGCTTAATGCCTTTTATTTATTATCTCTGACATAATACTATATTGTATATAACAATAATTTATTAATTTATAACAAAATCTATTATCAACGTCAGTGTTTTTCTCGACCATACATGGCATTTTCAATGATACAGAAACTTTATTGCGAAAAATATTACCTGACGTCGTTAATCACTACCGGGGCGACATTGAAGAGTATTTTAATACTAAAATGTAATAAAAAATACCTGTGTATATTTTATTATAATTAAAAAATTACTGTTCTACATAATATGTATTATGTATTTGCATATACATGGCACATACGTTCCCAGTAAATTTATTTCGTACACGTCTAGCGATGCGCGCCACTCACGTGATTCGGTACGAATTGCATCGTCGTTCGAGGCGCGAGGTCGACTGACGACAACACGCCGCGCCGATACTCCACGTGTGCGTCGATCGGCGATTACGCGCGAGCGTGGCTAATTAATTCGACGGGCCGTGACATCTCAATTTAATTCGCGAGGAGTCGTCGCGGAGTTGACGCGAGCGTCAACGCGACGTCCTCCGACCGCGCCGATTGTTTGCGTATGAATGCCCGGCGAGCGTGTCTTAATTATCAGCAGCTAAGCAAACGGCACGGGGGCAAATGGTCCCCGGATCGTGCGCGAGATCGAACTGTTTGCCTTCGCGGCGTGAACGACGTCTTTTCATTATGCGATTTTTCGCCACTGTTTTTGGTACCAAAAGTGATAAAGTGAGTTCGGATCATGCACCAAAGTGTACCAGAGTACGATTTCTCGACGTCGCTCCTTTTTTTTTTATAATGTCAATCGGTTCATTTTAATCCCAGAGCACGTATTCCGGAACTGTTCGGAATGGATTGAGCGATTTCGGAATTTAGTTATCTCCTAGATTTCTATTGTCCAGGGAAAACGGAATAATTCCGATCAGAAAGCTCCCCAATGCCCAGATCAGAAGGAAAAAGAAGACAAGGACAAATGTCGAAAATTGAAAGATTAGCTCGTTGACGGAATAACTTTCCCGAGATATTCTTACGATTGCCGATTACGACCGGCGACAAAATATGCTAATCGTCGAATCTCGCCGTCGTGTTACTTGAATATATTACGAGTCGCATCCGCGACTTTTCAGATAGCGACGATTTTCGAATCATTGTTTAATAGAGGGGAAGAACGTCTTATGTCCTCCACTTCTTGTTAGAATTGCGCGCATTAATCTCGATCGGTTTCAGGGAGACGTTCGGCAAGTGGGAATTTCATCTCGGAATACAATATGCTCTTAAACCTGGAGCCCGATAAGTTCTTGAAACGAAACGGACGTCTAATGCGCCGTTAACGCCAAGTATCCTCGATCAGCGACAATTTCTTACATTGTCTCTCGTACCGCTTCGTCAACTTGAGTTTCGCCGGCTGTAAAAAAAATGACATCGTTTAACAATGTTGACGGTCGATTTTTATACCGTAAAAGCATTTTAATGCGACATAACCGAATATCAACTCCGCCGAGGAGTGGTTTAAACCGGTTTACACTCGGATTCAAATCCGCACTTAATTGACGGGAATCTTTATTAAACAGCCTCCCGATCGCGTGAGTCTTATTCTGGATCGGCCGTCAACCGGCCGCGGCTCGAATTTGAATAAACCAGTTTGCGGTGGGCTGAAACTGGATTATTATTCAACCGTTAACGGTTAACCGTGCTTCAGTCAACCGCTTCGCCGCGAGAGACGTAAAATTTGGGAACGCGAGAAGAGGAGCGAGGCAAGGTGGGCGGAAAATTTAAAAATATTCTGCAAAACAAAAGCGCATCAATCCGCAGCCTGCAATTTACTCGGCGATCGTATCTCGATGACGTCAGCAGGGCCATTTACGTATAAACAATCGCGAGACAATGCGGTCTGGACAATGGGCATTCCCGGTACATCCTGAGGCTGCCGTTACATCCTTTTTCAAAGAGATGATCCAACGCCGATGCCGCGTTTGCTAGCTATTCTTAGAAACAACAAACTCCAAGTAAAACAATCATTCGCCGGTGCAATTGGAACTGTAAACTTTCGCATGTGAAAACGACTTCCCCCTCCCGAGCCATGTGGCCCTCGTAGACCTCGCCTCAGCCCTTGTATATTTTTTTTTTCCTTTCTTTTCTGGTACGAGAGCACTCATCGCGAGCGGCGATGCGTTGCGAGCATCATCAGCTGGCATCGTCCGCGTCACCGAAATCCACGGGGGGCAGACGTTTTCATTGACGAGCCTACTCGTGCTTCCATTAAACGCGTTCCGGCGTCACGAGAAATTATTGTCTGTCGAAACAAACGGGTACTTTAATCATCTGCACGCGAATCACTTCTGTGTTGTAAGATCGTATCGTTTTTATATACCGGAGGAAAATGTTTCAAGGTCTATTACGGCGCAAATTGCACGCTTTGTTATAATTTGAACGTTATTAAGTTGGTATGCACTTAATAAATTGGCAAGTTGACGAATTAAATTGATTAAAAGCCTGGCCGGAAAGTTAATTAGCAATTATGTTCCTCAGATAATAAGAGAGACCCGTGGAAAAATGGAGTGCAAACTGTTCCAGGAATGGACACCTGAAGAACTTTTTTCTCGGGACAATCCGTTATTCAAAGAATCGGAGATTAATACGTCTTGTCATTGATAGACGTTAACTCCGAGCCATCAATTAAGCCGCATTTCAAGGATCTACAAACAGCCGGAAATTCGTAAGACTTCGAGGAAATGCCGAGGTTCTTTTTCTCCGTGGAAGAAAGAGAGAGAAGTTGAACGTTCAAGAAACTCGAACTGGAATCTGCTCTATTCTCGGCCACCGCTACCGCTTTTTGCTTCCTATCGCATCATTTCCCATTAGGTAAGATAAGAATCGCGCTTATCCCAGCGATTCGACCGCGAAATTCACAGTAGCGATGGCTTTAAACGTCGATTCTCCCTGCACAGTTTTATCAAATTTACGCGTCTAAAATTCTAATTTGTTACAAGTACAAATATCTTTTCAAAAGTCTCCGTAGAATTGTATGTAGAAAAAGGGATGAAATGAATTCTATACTGACGTTAAAAAGTCCACGGTTAACTTGGCTATGCTGCTGTAAACACACGGAAAGAACAATGTAGCTGCTGTAGCTAAAACTTAGCAAAATAGGGACAGCTAATATTTTAGTTGTGATAGCTCAATATTTTGCTACTGTGCCTATTGTATTGGGTGCGACAGCAAACCGTTTGCACAGTAGCAAAATATTGAGCTATCACAACTAAAATATTATTAGCTGTCCCTATTTTGCTAAGTTTTAGCTACAGCAGCTACATTGTTCTTTCCGTGC
>NW_011967238.1:393642-448726 GCF_000949405.1 Vollenhovia emeryi | reverse complement strand
AGCTGCAACAAAGAAAGATTACACTCTGAGAAAAATGATATACATCCCTGCTAAAAATAGATGCGACTCACAGGTCAATAGTTTATTACGAGACAAACTCTAAATTCACATAACGCTAGCCCGAGGATGGACAAGGCATCGCGAACTGTAAGATTCCGTCGATCTTTGCTCGTTCTTTGATCTCGTCACCGACTACTATTTATTTTGAAAGTACGCAATCGCCGTAGGCAGATCGGTACCTTGGATTTTGCTTCTACAATCAGAGATCCACGTCTTCGCGGCCTTTCGCTCGATTCTTCGAATTTTGCCTTTATAAACGAAGGCCGAGTGCTCTCCGCTTCGCGAAACGATTTTATGGGCTCTCGCCTTGCTCTTCAGATTTTGCGGCGTTCTGTTCTTTGCACATATCGTTTCTCTCCTCCCGACTCTCGTTTCGTTTTAAAGACGGAACGCAAACGAAATTTACGAAGTAGCTTCATCAACAAGTGTATTTTTAATCTCGACAGGGTTTCAAAATTGAGAGTATTTTTAAATATTGGAGAGAGAATAATAAAAAAGAAATGTGATTTCTCGAAATTGTTGAAGAAAAGTCCTCTATTATGAGATAAGCTGCTAATATGAGATAGCCTGGTTTTTGCTAAATTAACAGGCATCATCGGTTGCTACCACCATGAATTTATTGCCCTTGGAGCGAAATCTGTTTGATGGAAAATTCATTGTTAGATCGTTGTGAATAAAGTTTTGCGATTAAATTTTGATGTTGAAAACCTGCTATCTCATATTAGAGAACACTTTCCTCTAGATCTGCTCGAAAAGAGCCAACCAGCGTGAATCTCATCAAATATCTCGTTGGCGCGCATTCTAGATCTCTGGGACCATCCCGCTTTTATGTTATCTCACAATGTCTAAACGAGAATCGACGACAGGACGAGGTGTAAAGCGTTCGCCACTTTGGAGGCAACGATCAATACGTGTCTTTCGATCGCGCCGGATAAAGATTGGGGGACGAAACGAGACACGAGAGATGAAAGTTGCCTCGCGGAACGGAGGTTGCAGAAGAGGCGGCGAACTTAAAAAAAAAAAAATCGCCGGCGCGCTTAGCAACGCCGACCGATGCCGCGGCCTTTACTGCGAGTGCAAACGTTTCCACGCAGGGCCGGTGCGAGCTAAAGGCAAACAAAAGGCTCGTTTCCTATTTGCTGCGCTAGTGCAATAAATTAGAGTGAAACAAGTATACGTTTTCTTATTCCAGCTAACTACGCCAAGTTGACCAGTGCAACAATATCGGCGCAACATTGGGAAATAATGTAAATCAAGTATTGCCAATATATTGGTCCAACATTGTAAGGTGGACGCCTTCTCTTACTTAGCCAATATTACTTAAATATTGTGTCAATACTGGACCAATATACTTGTCGCATTGGCAAATATTGGCCAGTGCGCTTTCAGTATAAATCTAATATTACGTAATCTTGGTCGGAGCACAAACTGTCATCGTCTGGTCGATATTGCGACCTGCCAGAAACGGGAGTGGAAGAAACGGAAAGTCGATTGAACGGTGAGGGTCGACGAGTGACGGAGGGGTATCTTAAACCGGCCCTGCGCTTCCACGCGCTCGCTCGCGCGCGCACGCGACCGGCTCGTTCGCTCGCAAACGGCTTCACCAGCCTCGGCAAAATCGAGGGACCGCATTCTCGCCGCGCGTACGACGCCGGTTCGGACTGGCCGTCCGTCTCCTCCGTCAGTTCCGTCACGCGCTCGCCCCCCGGGCGCAAGACTCGCGGGGCGACAGGAGAGGCAGGCGGCGAGGAACCGTCGCGAGTTTATAAGATAAAATTCGAGCTCGCGGGCCGTATCTAGCGTTGAACGCGCGGCGGAAAGACCGCCCTTTGCCTGTTCACCTTCTCGTTCGCTAAACTCGCAGTCCTGCGGCCAACAGATCCTCCCGAACGTCAGGCTCTCTGCTTCCCCATAACCTCGCACATCCCGAATGCACTCGTCTCGCTGCCGCGCTCTTATCCAGCCAGGCGGCTCTTCCAAATCCCGGTCATCGCGCCGAGAATACACGACGGTATTGACAGCCTCTCTTGTCAGTGGTCGGCCGTCTCTCACCCTTCAGCCGGCACCCGATCGGGCAGGGTGCCAACACTGGACACGTGTGCCTCGGGTGCGCGCGCGCACGCGCGCGCGTGTGTGTGTGCGAATCGATGGGCGCGCTTGCACGCGAGACGCCGCCCGAGCACGTGCTAGCCGTGTCACTCGCGGCCGAACTGCGCGCGGGAGGTTCCGCCGTGTGGTCCCGGCACGTCCGAGCCACGCGAAATCCCGATTCCTACTGACGGACCGTTGCAGAAGTCCCCTTTACTTGTGGGGGGCCTCGCGACGCCCGGCTCCGCGGCTCCGATGCGTGAGCAGGGACCGGCGAACCGGCACACGCACCAACGCACCGTCGCCGGTGCCAGTGTTGTACCGCGCGGCCGTTGCACCCCTCTCGCAGGCGCGACTCCTGAAATATTAACGCGCGAAGCGCAATCTGTCAACACGGCACCTGCCGTGCCCCCCCCCGACGTCTCCGTTGAGAATTGCCACGAAAATTGACCAATTGTTGAGAGCGCTCCATGTATACGCGCCTGGGATAAACTGCGAGGGCGGTCTCGGCTTTTTAAGAGAACGCTGCAATTATTGTCGATTGTTTGAAAACGGAGCCTGATCCGCTAACGCGTTCCTTGCGACAGGAAACGTTCCAATACGCTTACAAAGCTTTGTCAACTTGCACTTGAATTTTGGAAACGTTTTTGTTGACTACAAAATAAAATATGTTTCTCGATGCAACATCCACAATGCGCTCTTCTACAAACGTTCTGTTTCGTAGTCGATAAGTACGTTTAAAAAAATTCGCGCAAGCGGACAAATTGTATATTATGCACTGCACATCGTCGGCAAATTTCTCAAGCGCCTCGATTTGTTTATACAAAATAGAATGTTTCTAGATTAGGCTAAAGAGTACATTGTAGGCTTCGCGCTGCGGAATGTTCTATGTGTAAACTATTTCGAAACACACTGAAGTTTCTCGAGAAAATCTCTATTGTATATATATTTCTCATTAATTTCATATTGCTGTAATGACTTTCTACAGGCACGAATTCCCTGCAGAGCCAAGTGAAATTATCTTGAAGCGGGATAAATTATATTGCTAATATCACAACTCGCGTCGCGTCAGAAACATTTACATTTCCTGACCCGACTGTTCTCAGATCTGTTGTGAATAATCAGATAAGTCTTAATTTAACGTAGCGTCACTTAAGACCCTAAAGATTCTCAAACGATGACTCGTCGGTACTCAAAGACGTGGCACTTACGCGTGGCTGCGTGGGTTTTCGCGACGCATTCGATTTCGCGTTAACCGCGGTACACCACTGCTGACGTGCATGACGCATTTATCCCCCCCCTCCCGAGTATTTGGCACCGACACATTTACATGTTGAAGCGTCATTCCACGTGGCTCCCATATGCCGAAACAAAGACTCCTATCACAATTTTTCACCTTACGTTGCAACTATGCTGAAGCAAAACTTGCTTACATCTATACAATGATTGTTTAATAAAAGCATTTTAATTAGTAATAACAATGCCATTAAAAAATTGCCACGATATTAACGTTAGAAAGACAGAGACAGAAAGAAAGAGAGAGAGAGAGAGAGAGATAGAGAGACAGAGAGAGAGAAATCTTAGCAAAGTCCATATATGTACATGTACATGTATATTTACATTGATTTTTTTATTCACGCATGTTAAACTTTGATTGAATCCCTGATGACTTTGCATAATTTATTATGCTGTGTGAAATCGGTCATCTATACACAGGCGCTTGAAAAAAAACTGAGATAACAGTTGTATAAATCATGTATCAATAATGATTAGAATTTGAAGATAACTACAGCACGTGTGATATGTCCGGATGCCTTGGTTCGTCTTACAACGTCATGTGGAAGAAGTCAGAGTCAATTTCGCTTGAGCAATATGCAAAATTGTCGGAAATACAAAAAGTCCTGCGTAACATCGCTCGGCAGAGGTAGAGCCTTTCATTGAACAGAAGTTTCTTAATGTACACAGTAACTATTCCCTTGATATATTTTCTGCGTCAGTGGTAATAACAAAGTACATCGAATCCTACCGCACTCCCGGAAATTAGAATAATAGTCTTTATAGAGTTCTCGAAAGATAAAAGTTCACAGGTCTCGCTAGGTAGTCTCGGTGAACAATGTACCTTAAAAAACAATTGGTATAAAACAGTCTTCTTCGAGTAGTAAATTTCACAAACATCTTGAACACATTCTCTATGACTCAGCGTCAACTTATGTTACAAATGGAGAACGTGCGCCGTGGACGCGCAGGCTGATTCATCTGGAAAACACTGTTCTTTTCTGCGACACCTTTTGTACAAACTGTAAACCGCACTTGTATTACCTTGTCTGGTCGTTCCTGTCCATTAATTATCATAGAAACCACTAAACACGAGTTCGATGGCTGCCTGCACGTCGCCGTTGGTAAACTGCAGCGCCTGGATATTTACCGTGTCGTCCTGCAGGCCCATCTCGTGCATCTGCGCCAACTGCCGCTGCAGATCGTTGATCGGCGGCGAAAAGAGCGGTAGCACCGGCGACAAGGAGGTCGCCGGCGACGTGGCCGGCTGCTGCGAGTTCGAGTTGGTCGCCAGGGCGGCTTGCCTCATAGCTTCCATGAACATCTGCGACGTGATGACGCCGGTGCTCGGATTCTCCGCGGGTTGACTGGCACCGTCGGACGTGGAGGACGGCGGATTGTCCGGTCGCTGCTGGTTCGCGGCTGGCGACGCGTTAGGAAAGCGCAGATTGCTATCGTTGACAGGCTGCGTAGCGAAAAAGTGCGCAATGTCGCGCGCCATTTCCTCCTCGAGGCTCATGCTGTCCATGCTGTAGGAGCGCCCGGTGGTGGGCTGCAAACTCGCCACTGAACTGCTCGAGGAGCCGCTGGATGCTATATTGTGCGCCTCCTCGTGCACAGCCGCCGCGATATTCTGCGCCGCCTCGATTAACACCGGATGCAGCTTTGCAATTCTAAATACGTCAGGCACAACAAATACAACTTAAATACGTATTTACAAACCGGACGCGAGGAAATCCCTCTTTGAGAATAACATTTCTGAACGCGCCGAGTGCTACAAGTTAGAATCGTCACGCCTAATCACCTTCTGACGGTCTCGACGTCCGTGAAGTGCGACATTAAATCGGTATCCTGCAACATGGCAATGGCGACTGCGTCCTCGTGCAATCCAGGAGAAGAAGAAATAATGTTGTCTATCATCTCCGGCCGTTTGCTTAAACGCTGTAACGTATCAGAACGTTTACCGGTACGAATCTAACGATACTCGATAGCGGTTAACGATATAAACTATAATGGAGTCATTATTAAAAAATGCATAGTTACATGCAGAGCGCTTCTAAACGCAGGTGTCTCGTTGAAAGACTTAAACGCCGATGCCAGTTGTACTATGCAGTCTTCCGAAATGTGTTTATTCAATGCCGTCGACTCTGGCTCTTTCTTCTGTAGCGCGTGCACCATGGACCCATTTTTCAGCCCAACGGACTCCACCGTTGCGTCATCCTCAAGAATAAGCCCGCAGTAAATGAATTCTAAAAGGAAAGACAATTGTCAGCATCACAACCAGAGATCACTCTAGTCTAGTCTACAAGAGATTGTCAACAAGTCTGAAGTCTGGCTTATGCAAGGCTAATTCAAGCTAATTCGATAAGGACTTTTGGTCTCACCCTGGTTTTCACCGTCATTCAACTGTGATCTCGCACAATTCAATTCCTTTGTCTCTTTCTAAGGGGACACAGTTCCCTGTTTAAAATAATAGAATATGATGAGATTACACTAGATCGTAATTTCAATGTAAATTAATAAGACTCTTATTTATTTATATTGAAATTGCATGTGACCTAACGTGATCTGATTATATTCCAGCGAATATTTTAAAGAGGGGCTAGTGAGAACCGAGATTAATGCCTCAAAACATTTTCAGATCGGACAGAGGCTGACGTTGAACTTAGGCCAACAAAGGGTACAAAGAGTCGTTGCGGCGGAGGTCGATCTCCGGCGAATAGCGCGAAATGATTTTTACCAATCGAATCCTTGGGCAGATTCCATCTCTCGGCGGCCTCCTGCTTCAACGTCCCCACCTTCGTCTTGAGATTCACGCCGCTCAGCGCGATCGGCATGACCATCTCGGAATTGACTTGCATCCTAAACAACAGCTCCATGGCTATCATAATTAAACGGACTGACTCGATTCCAAGGAGCGCCTCGTCCTCTTCTCGGGTCCCAGAGCGCGTCAATCTCCACCGGGGACTCCCTTGCGCCCCGCGACTTCATGCACGCGCGACGAGACCCGCGGAGGTTACCGTTTTGCAAATTATTGCGGGCGAACGGGCAAACGTCATTGTTGACACCGCGAGTCATAGGGGAGGGAAAGCAGCTGTGTGGTGCCACCTAGGGAACTTTGCTCACTTTTTCTTCACACGATCTCGAGAGGGGGGGGGGGAGAAAAAGTACCACTGGACGCCTTTTCTGGGGAATATCAAGCGAACAACTTGTCGGGCTCTTTTCAAAAATCCTTCGTTCGCAAATGCCGTCTTGCTTTTAACGCGAAATTTGCAGCGCTCACAAGCTGTTGGGATCAACACGACGTCGACAACGCCCGTTCGTCCTCGCAGCTTCGGCGACGCGTCCAAGAGCGTAAATTCCCTCGAGCGAGAGGATCCGCGCGCGCGCCGTTCGCCATTTTCGAAACTTCACCCGCGCGCAGCTGGCCGATAAACGGAATTAATCCGATGCGGTAGTTGGTGCCATTGTTGCTGTAACAAATAAACTTGTACGGGTAAGTCATAATAAATTGTAGCCTGCGAAAAGTTGTCTAACGGCGTTCCTATCCTCGAGAGGAACTCTGCCAAGAAGCGGGGCGCGAACTGTGGCGACCCCGCCGGTTGCGCGGGCATGCGCCGAGCCGCACGCGCCGAAGAGTGCGTGGAGCCGGAGGTTGCGTGCGGGCGCGTCGTGGTGCCGCTGCTATGCCGTGCGGGGGATCGGCGACCAGGCGGGACACCGGCGCGAGCGCGAGCCTGTCCGACAGCTGACGGCGGGATGACAGCCCGATGACGCCTGGCGACGCGCCGGCCTGACCCGACACCGAGCACACACCGAGCCGCAGGCCCCGCGCCCGAGCAGAGATGCAAGGCATCTGCGAGAACATTCGCACGGCGATCGAACACGGACGCACTGACATTATCAGGTCGATCCTGGACGCGTGTACGTATATCTCGGAGAGCGCGCTCGGCGCGCATTCTTCCTTTCCTCCCCCTCGCCCTTCGAGCCTCCCGCGAGGCGAAACGAACGTAGATAGGAACGTCCTTGGGGTTTTTTTTTTGCTGTTTACACGGCCTTCCTCTGCCGCAGGTGAGAACGGTAACGCCACGGAGGGCATCACGAGGGACAAGATTCTGAACCAACCGATCTTGGAGGAAGGAACCTTCCTGTCGTACGCCTCCAAGGTCTGTCGCACGCTTTGCCGAACGCGCCTCTGTTTGGCGGCGCAGTTGTAACTCTCCTACCCTTTGAATTTCTCCCCCTGGGTCTCACCGCGCCTTTTACGTTTAGACCAATCAGGCGGACATTGTGAGGACTCTCCTGAATTGCGGCGCCAACCCGGCTGTGCAGAACGTCAGCGGACGTAATGCGGTAGACGTTGCCTCGAGCGATGCAATACGACGTATCTATATCGAGGAAATGTTGAGGGCAACAGCCGCTTCTGAGTACGTAAATATCTCGGCGTTTAATCTCACGGTCTTCCTTCCCTGTTTGAAATATTAGAATGTCATCGGACTACATTAGATAATATGCAGTTTCGATGTAAATATAAGAGTCTTGTGAATTTATATTGAAGTTGCGTGCAATCTGATGGTGTTCCATCTATTATTTTAAACAGGGTTCTCAACTGTCAAGCACAATCATACGCTTTGATCAGTATCGCAAAACTGTGGACGTACATCTTTTCGCAGAGTAGACAGAGTAGTGCAGTTGCTAGATGCAGGATTAGACGTTAATTCGTGGGACTCGCAGGGTAGTAAGAACACGCCGTTGCACTGGGCAGCATGTTACGGGAACAAAGACGTTATCGCGTGTTTACTTGGTAATGTATAGACAGACGCCGATGGCTGGCGCCTGAAAAGAACGTCTCATCATGTCAGAATCTTGACGTAGATAAGGGAGCTAATGTAAACGCCGAGAATGGCTGCGGTGCGACGCCGTTACACGACGCAGTGAACCGTGGCGATATTGCTATCTGTCAGGAATTGTTGCAGGCCGGCGCGAATCCTCTCGTACGGGCTGCCAAAGGGTGAGTCCCGCGTCTACAAACGCAACGAACGGCAATATTTCTCTTTTAGAACATTTGCAGGGAAAACGCCGTACGAATTGTCCAGGAAGAAGCAATCTCTCCACTGCTTTCTTCAAAGATTCCTATCGAATTTCATGCTGAACGAGAGCGAGACGATACACAGTGCCGCTCTGCCGTATCCAGATACAAACTATTGCCAGGGTCTCACGTGCAATATGAGCCAACTGTCGGTCGAGTCCAACAAGTCCTCGGATCCCGCGTATGATGTGCCTTCGCGTGACGCGGGCAAGGACAGTCCCAGCAAATCTATCACCGATAAAGGAAGTGTCTATAACTTGCTGTGGCCACAGCCGAAGACTGTGAACGAGTTGAAAAATTTTACCGGCCCGTTTATCGCTGGAAAGGAGCTTTTTATATCAATAATACAGGTAACATTCAGGTTTACACTGACACTTCTCGGACGTTCAGAAAATCTTGTGTTCCGTCGGAGGAGAATTCTCTCAATTTTACATATGTACGTATTCTCATTGTGTTGACAAATTATTCCCCAGGGCAGTGAATCTGTACATAAAATACTAGATGTGTGGGAGATCAGCAGAACTCATCTGCTGGAATTGGGTCATGATGTAAAGATTGGCGAAGTGCAACCAAGTTGCGGCAAGCTGCTCAACGATAATACGATCGAGTGCGTCGTAAATAGAAACCTTTTTAACAGCGCGGACAGCTATCAGCTGCACATTACGCACAACTGCATCAAAGTGAGCGCCGGGAGTCTGGCGGGGTTGCACTACGCGGTCTGCACGTTCGTGCAGATTCTGCGTCTGAGTAAGAATCAGAGTAGGTCGGAAGTGTGCGAGATAGAGCCCGTCTTTATCAAAGACGAGCCGAGATTCGCCCATCGCGGTATACTCTTGGACATCTCTCCCAGAGGACGCGTACCGACCTTGGAATACCTTTTACACATTATTGACCTGCTGTCGTCGTTTAAGATCTCGCATTTGCACCTCTACTCCAGGCTTGTACAAAATTGCGACTGGCAGCTCTGCTACTCCAAGTCCGAGATGGTGACTCTAGACCGATATTGCAGGTACAGTTATACATTTGCGATTCAAAGAGTCCGTTGTTTTCAAGTAAAAGATTTTCTGTCAAGTGCGTTATTTCTTTCGTCGCTCTTTAATTTCAATAACCTGTAATAACGTTTTTAATTAGCAGCTCTTTCTGTATTTATTATATATTTGGAAATGAACTGTTCCAGAGATCGCCATTTAGATATAGTTCCAACGTTGGACGTCGATTCTAATGTCAGCCAACATCACCTGACGCAAATGTGGCCTATCTTCCAAGACTTGCTCGCAGTATTTCCTAGCTTAAATTACGTTCACGTAGGCCCGCGATTAACCACTTTATTAGTGCAAGCTGACAGCTTCGACTTGAGCGGGTCCGTTAACGATACGCTCGAAACGGACATGTCGGAAGTGTTCAAGTCTTACTCGTGCCTTCAAGAACTCTGGCATATTCTCAATTTAAGCTCGAACACGACTCTGCTTTTATGCTCCAATAGTTTACATTCCAAATCCGAGTTTCACAATATTCCTACCAATATCGTGCTTGTTGAATATGGATTTCAGGTAACAGCAACATTTTTTCCTCACAATTCTTAAAAATATATTTACAGAGGCAATAATTTAAATCAAATTCGCAACATTTACTCTGGATATCTGTTGCAGGCCGATTACGATTTCTCCGAATGGACGGAACCGTTCAGACTGGCGGGCGGTAATGTTTTACCAAGCTCCGGCACGGCTAGTTACAATAGTCTGGCGGGATGTCCGGCGTCGACGTATGCCAACACGAGAAACGCGATAAAAACCTCCCTGGAGCAGAACTCTATCGGTGTCGTTGTTGCGCACTGGTCGGGCAGTCATCATCTCACAGCGCATCCTTTCGCGTGGATCGGTTATTTGGTAGCGGCTGGCTTAACTTGGAATCCAACGACGGAAATAGATTTAGGGCCTGATGATAATTACGACATCCCTGAGCTGTCTGCATCAATTAGGTAACCGTTTGCAAAATTTGCGATCTACATGTACGTTTCAATACATTCGTGTTTAACAAAATCGTGTCGTTTTCTAGAGAAAGATGCGTCACAAAGTTGTTGGACATACACGTGTTCCAAGATTCGGAGTATAAAATCGGCAACGCGATACTGGAGCTGGGACGGATAGACACGTTGGTGTTAACGTTGAGTAAAAATCAAGCGGTCAAGGATTTGCAGCAAATACCAGATAATCGCGGCTCCACGTTGTATAGACTACTGACCGACCCGGATAACGTGAATTTGGAGTATCTTTCAGCCGATCTGTTCGCTGTAAGTGCGCTTACGCATTCGCAGTGTCAGACTGTCCACAATACATCTTGATACTTAAAGAATGAATAACAAGATACTCTGATATCGCAAATTAATATTGTTATGCGTTTGCAGAAAATGACGAAACAGATTAAACGAATATCCCATTCGTTGTACGAGGCGAACTTGTCCTCCAAGTTCGCGTCTATGGAGATGCAGGAATTGCAATTGACATCCGACCTGATGCTGACGGCCTGTAAAATCGGCAGAACGCTGATCGGGGTCGGTGTGAATCCGAATAGTAACATGGGACTCGCGGTCATCAATCTAGGAGTATGTAATCTGCCGCCCACTTTCAGGACCGATGTAGCGAACAAGATGCTGGCTCATATAGAGCAGTATAAAGGCTCCTGGCTGCAAAGGCACTTTCCACAGGGTCTCCAGGACTCCCTGCTAGTTTTGACTAACGCGCTGCATAGGCTTGTGCCGGAGACATAATTCTTTTTTTTTTTTAGAATACAAGAGACTTAGTTTGCATCGAGCAATATAGAAAATGCAAATGTCTGAAAGACTTTTACAGGGCATCTCTTGAACTTTGTGTTGTTCGGGACTTTAATCGACAAAAGACTGCAAATAAAACACGTGCAGGATTTCAAGATGTATTCGAAGAAAAGCTAACGAGAGCAATATGTATTTTTATCCTATTACATATTATCACTACTAGTGTACGTTTGCTATGCTGTACCGTTTCTTGATATCCGTAAATTTACAAAAACGCTTTTGAAACACGCCTTATTGAGGGAATATAATTTTATGCTAAGAAATTTCGATTATAAAAAGAATGTTTGTTTTATTAAATACAGAGACTTTTATTAATTGCATCCCTATTGTCTTTATTGATTATATAATAATCCCGTGAGAGTCATGGCTGATGTAACTAACAGCCGGTAATGTTTCATTATTTACTTTCTTTTGGACGCACGTGCAAATACAAGATTCAACAAATTTTCTTTCGCAATGACTTTTTATAATACTATTAATATAAGTAATATATAATAGTTTATACGCAATAAATTATATTAATCTATTAATTACGATTGATAATGTATAAAAAAATAATACAACTAAAACTTTTCATATACACATTCTCATATATATCACCATTATTTAGTTTAAATCGACTTGAAGGCAGCGAGTATTGCAGCATTTTCATGTAAATGTTATATATAACGCAGTAAGTTTTAATTTTTGCTCTACATCACATACTTTCTTGCGTAATTATTTTTAAAAGCTTTAATATTGCATAGAAAAATATCGAAATCATTCAAGCATTCGTTATTTCTATCTGCAAAGTTAGAATTGAGCGATAAATCCCTGTCAATTAAAGCTATGTGTACGAAACGGTTCCCAAAATAGTTTACTATTACTTGCATCCGTCTGTTAATACATCGCTACTTATGAGATTGTTTCTCTTGTGTTCATTCCAGCCACCCATTTCCAAATCTTGCTTGAGAAACCTCTCCTTTTCGAGCGCTTGTAGCCTGTAGAACTCGTTGATCTCGAACCGATACTTGGGCGCGGTTATGCCAAAGAAGTCGGCCAGGCATTCGCCAACGTAGTCGCAACCCTCCAGCATTTTACAACTGAGCCATGTAGTTTGATACCACGCCCATGGTAACCAGTTCATATTTTTCTATAAGATGCATATTGTTATTTTAGAATCTTGTCGAATGTGTAACAAGTTAGGCCGCTATTACATTTGTCGTACGACGAATCTTACAAGCGTGTTTGGCTGCGGAATAGAAAAGCTCTCGAGTATCTAGACACTCTCTAGCTTGTAGCCAATCAACGTGATTAAAAGCTTTGTTGTGCGACAAATGCCAGCCGTATTACACACGCATGTGCGTAACTTTAATCAGTATGATTTGCATAATTACGGTATCTATCTGCGGCACAACTTTATTAATCTTTGGTGCGTCAACTTCATCTTCCGACGAATATTCCTCCATCACACCGTCCGAGAATTGCAGCACTCTCTTTGGTTTCTTGCCCAATTTGTGTTTACACTGCGCAACATTAAATTCGAGCTGTGTTAAGTTTCTTAAAGCGCGTTTATAAAGTTCTCGTAGAAAGGGATCTACTTCCAAGGAAATAGAGAGTTAAGGAAAACGAGCTTCCAAACTTTAATCTTATCACTAATTGTATCTTAACTACACGACAAGTATAAGGTTTTACTATGCAAAAATAGGGAACACCCAGTAATTTGTACGGAATTAGCAAGGGAACCGTGACAACGAGCAAATGCCTGTACACCGAAGGTCCCCCACATATTTCCTTACAAAAACCTCGCGAGTTTTCCACAGAAAAACTTGGAGCTCGCAGCGGGGATGCACCTAGAGACCCTGTAATTAATATAATAAAAAAGAAGAAGGTAAATCCACTCGCCTAGGAATTTGACGAACCCTCTTATAACCAGTCTCTGATTACAGGGTCTCTGAGAACCCAGATAGCACAAAGATGAACATAAGTTCATAGAGAATTCATTTTAAAGAAAACATACAGAATTAGAAAAATGAATATCTGAAGAATTAGTCTCAATCAGTTCGTCTTGAAGTATTCTTCTGAAGTTCATTATAATGAATACTTCGCGATTCAGTACTGTGAATACTTTAAGAATTTATGAGGAATTATTTGTCATGCGCGAGTATCCGCTAACCGCCATCCGGACGTTCTTGTGCAGCGTGTCACCACGTGCAATATTTTGTGTGCGTAACGTTATGTGCAATTAATTTTGTGCAATAGTTCTATTGTGTAAAAGAAAGAATCGAACGACGAGAACCGAAACGGAAGAATCATCCGATTGTCAACGAGCTTCGGTTGAGAGTATCTCACTGTTGAGTGAGAAATTATAATAATGGTGTAATGTTACTGCATATTAGATGTGTACATACATTGGGTAAATATTTTGTAATCCTCTTTGTTCTAACACTATTCCCCTTGAATTCATCAAGTTTACATTTATTGAATTCGAGATGAATACTTTAAGAAGTTGTCAGGAAAACGATTTATGGTGCATGTAACTTCCTCTGTCACTCTTAGTGTATTCTTCTATGAATTCCTAAAGAATTACAATTCAGAAAAAAGAAAACTTAAAGAATACTTTGTGAATTCAGTGTGCTATCTAGGAATGCACCTATACAAATCCACTTATCTCGGCGGATAAGAGGCGAGGTTAAGAGAGCCGAGAGTACCTGCTATTCACGCACATCCTGCGAGTGACAACCGTTACCTGCGTCTCGGCATCCGATTTTTCCTGCAGAATAACGTCGCTCAGATCCCCAGCGTCGTCCCTCTCCGCCATCGTCGGTCGTATCTTGCGATAAACAAAGCCCTTGGCTCGGCGTCGCGCCCTGACGATTCTTGACAGCGCGTCGAGCAGGTTCGAGCCCCCCCTCGTCCGCCGCTCGCCGTCCCGATGACTCATCCGGAGCGAACGGTGTCGAGAGAAACGGCAGAGCATCGCAGTCGCGACCGAATCGCGCGCGTGCTCCTCGCTTCGGAAAATTCGCGATCGACCCTCTGGCGGAGTTTTCTCCTGCCCCTCCCCGACTCGCGCTATTATTCATGCGCAATATTGTGCGTATCCTCCAAAGTGGAGAAATAACGATAAAATTGACCCGGTTTGACCAACCGTCCAGAAATTCCTGTCTATCTTATCAACGGGAAGGTCCGCTTTTTTCCAATGAAATAACTTTTATCTGCCGACCATAGATTAAGCTTTTAAACGGAACGCAAACGTGTTTTCTCAAGAACGACTTTTCTTTGTATTCATCAATTAGATAAACGTTATTCATTCGTTAATTGTCAAGTTGTTATTCGCGACCGCGATCTCGTTTCTTATTTTTCGCGGGTCCGTCGAGGATCTTTGTCATAAAAATGTAACTGCGAATGTTTGAAAACTGTGAGAGGAAAAGTGGGCAAGGAAATACGCGGTGTTTAATATAATTTTGCTTGAATGCCTTCCCCAAAATGATTGCGCCAAGTAATGAATAAGGGACAAAACGGTCGATAGGATCGACCTTCCCACCCCGTCCGAAAGCGGCGTTTTCGCTGGCGTAGTGAGCGTTTCCATTGGTGGGAAGACGGGGCGATCGGTCGATTGTCGAACCCGCTGGTCTCGAGCCTGACGGCGAATGGCGACTGGCAGGTCTGTCGAGGCAACGGGACGAACGGAGCTCGGACTCGAGGCGGTGTTGCAGAAACTCGGGAACGTAGCGCGGCGCGGGCGAACGCCGGGGCCGGGGGATGAGCTCGTGACGCGTGACCGAGGGCCACGATCGATCGCGGAGCGGCTCGGGTTGCGAGGTCGGCAGGCGTTCGCGGTTAATTATGTGTGTCGGTGAGGTGGGACGTTAATCCCTGGCGCCAGGTCGCGACATGTTCCACCACGAGTACGAGAAACGGCTGCTGAAGCCGGTGGCGAGCGGCGACGCCTCGACGACGACGGGCACTGCGCTGCCCGGCGCCGTCGCCGTCGCCGCCTACTCGCCCATCTACTTCTCACCCACGAAGACGTCGGCGTGCAACAACAGCTACGATCGCTTCATACCCACCCGCTCGGGCAACAACTGGCAGACGACGTTCTCGATGATCAGCGAGAACGGCCGGGGCGGCCTGGTGGCGAAGAAGACGCGGGAGAACGGCGAGGGTAGCCGCGACGGCATCGCGTACTCCTGCCTGCTCAAGAACGAACTGCTCGGGGCCAGCATCGAGGACGTCAAGGGCCAGTGCGAGGAGCGCCGGGTGCTCTCGCCGTTGGTGACCAAGAACCTCTTCAAGTACACCACGCCCACCAAGGACCGAACGCTGCTGGATCAGAGCTCGCCGTACTCCTTGTCGCCGCTCAGCGCCAAGAGCCAGAAGCTGCTGAGGTCGCCCAGAAAGGCGACGAGGAAGATCTCGCGGATCCCCTTCAAGGTGCTGGACGCTCCGGAGCTGCAGGACGACTTCTACCTGAACCTGGTCGACTGGTCCTCCCAGAACGTCCTCAGCGTCGGCCTGGGCAGCTGCGTCTACCTCTGGTCGGCGTGCACCAGCCAAGTGACCAGACTCTGCGATCTGTCGAGCGACGGCAACAGCGTCACCTCTGTCGCGTGGAACGAGCGCGGCAACCTGGTGGCGGTGGGCACGCACATGGGCTACATACAGGTGTGGGACGTGGCGGTCAACAAGCAGGTGAGCAAGTTGCAGGGCCACAGCGCCCGGGTGGGAGCCCTGGCGTGGAACGGTGAGGTTCTCTCGTCCGGCAGTAGGGACCGGTTGATACTGCAAAGGGACGTGAGGACGCCGTGCGTCGTCGGCGAGCGGCGGCTCGGTGCCCATCGACAGGAGGTGTGCGGCCTCAAGTGGTCACCGGACAATCAGTACCTGGCGTCCGGCGGCAATGACAATCGGCTCTACGTGTGGAACCTGCACTCCCTCTCGCCCATCCAGACCTACACCGAGCACCTCGCGGCGGTCAAAGCGATCGCCTGGTCGCCTCATCATCACGGCCTGCTGGCGTCCGGCGGCGGCACCGCCGACCGTTGCATCCGTTTCTGGAACACCCTCACCGGCCAGCCGATGCAATGCGTCGACACCGGCTCGCAAGTCTGCAACCTAGCGTGGAGCAAGCACAGCTCCGAGCTCGTCAGCACGCACGGCTACTCGCAGAATCAGATCCTCGTGTGGAAGTACCCGAGCCTCACGCAGGTCGCCAAGCTCACCGGCCACTCGTACCGGGTCCTCTACCTGGCCATGTCGCCCGACGGCGAGGCGATCGTCACTGGCGCGGGCGACGAGACTCTCCGCTTCTGGAACGTGTTCAGCAAGGCCCGCAGTCAGAAGGAGAACAAGTCTGTGCTGAATCTGTTCACGAGTATCCGATAAACGGCGGCTGGACTCTACTGCTCGTGCTGACAAAGCCTCGCGAGATGTCTTTTAATATGTATTTTGTACATATACACACATACGTATCTGTCGTCATAAAATATATCGTAGAGTATTCTAAAAGAGACGATATATACAATATATATATACACACATACACACACTTATAGAAACATATATATATATACACATATGAAATATATATAAAACTGCGCTAGAGGTACTAGAGGAACATTCTTAGAGACTCGTATAGGAGATAAGAATTACGTGGTGTTCGTATAGGATAAGTCTGCGATACGTTGAGTACTTGTGTGCAATACTCGTTGCTATTCTCCGGTAGAGAGTAATCTGGCGAGAAAGAGAGAAGGAAAGATTACGCATCCCGGAGACAGTCGCTGCGAGACACTCTATATTTTTTATGCACTTTATATACACTTATTTTTATATGTCACTACAGAATTATGGATATTTGTACGGGGTGTCGCAGAGATCGCAAACTCGAAAAAGCGGCGAATCTGAGGCAGATTTTTCTTCTCGATTATCGGTAACAAAATTATGAAAAGATCAGTCTTGAATTTGGAGATAATCGAACCGTAATACCTTCTTCTTGTTGTCTAAAGTATGATTATTTTATTTGAACTCAAATTGTTCTTTCATTTAACAGGGCAGTCTGTCGCAACCAACAAGATTTTCCCCGAGAGAAATCTACTCCAGATTTGCCACAGGATCTGTAATTGAAATTAAGTCGCTCTGGGACACTCTGTGCAACGCGCTTGCGTTTTCTATTCTACTTTGCATCGTACATTATGACGATGTTGGAGTATACGCGATTTGTATCATGCTGGATCTTCGATCGGGAATTATACAGCGACGATCTATCATGCATTTCATAAATTTGCAGTTCTCATTTATCTAACGGATGTATTTGATCGCTATATCTCCCTAACTTTGTGAACTGCCCACTTAAAAATCTGCAGACTAATCAGACCTTGACAGAGATAAGAATAAAGTCTGCGAGAATTCTATAAAAGCTATCTCACATTCTTTCTATCGTTCTGCTGTCCTCAGTGTGCTTTATTAGTCACTGTTGAAAAGGTCCAGATTTGCTTCTACGGAATTTTTCCGTTGCGTTATCGTACAACTAATGCTAATTTATAGTTTACGCTCGGCAAATTGTACAGATTTAAACTGAAAACGTAACTTATCAAGCAAATCTACTAATTTATATTATAACAAAAAGAATATGCATATATATATATCGCATTAATATACTTTACGTAATGTTGGAGAAATAAGAGTTTGACGAGAGAGAAAATTGTACAATCGAGGAAATCCGCGTGTAGTTCGCAAACGTATTTTATGCGCAATCTATTTTTCGCGATATCGTATATCGTACGTTTGAGTGCACGAGTGTATAATAAAAAGTAAGAAACTAAAATAAAACTGAAATACATATTAAAAAATCGAGATGTAATTCTCAGCGAGGGATATTTCGTTTACGAATCGTCCGCCGAAAGCGAATAACCGACGATTGTCGTTTAACATACGTTATTGCTCTAGTATAATATGATGTATAAAATATTTTTATACAATCGCTATATATCGTTAAACGAAATGCGTACACGCCTATGACGCTTTGCTCGATTCACGCGCGGCAATTAACCAGGAAGACGCACCGGAAGTAAAAGAAAAAGGGAATGCAAATTACAGCGTTACGGTCCTACATGTGCACTGCATTCTGTATGCACCAGGATACGACCGAGCTTCTTACAATAAGCTAATTACAAATAGAAACGTGTTTCCTCGCAGTTTCTACGCAACATCGTTCGATAATATTCGTAACGTGTAATTAAATTTAAATGGAAACACATTTTGTTTTCCACAATGAAATAAAAAAAAAATGCATACGCGTATGATTGTAAACGATATCAGTTCTGTTAGATGTAAAAGAAAACTATCAAAATTACATGTGAGATATTGAAACTAGTAAAATTATATAAAGCCATTAAAACGTACCGAAACTAATTGCTGGCTTCTATTTATATATTAAAGATGGTATTTTAAAAAACGATGTATAAAGGTTAAAGTCTACTAGTCAAATTTAGTCAATAGTGAAAATTCTTTTGGGCTCGATACTGAAGACATTGCCTTTATGAATGTTTCTCTCTTACAATGTGTAATATAATTGTGTAATATTTTTCTTAATGTGTTTATAGAAACGATATCGTTTACGTTCTTAACGTATGTGAGTTATTTGGACATTTGATAAATACAATATCTTGTGGTAATCAGTGTATTCTTTGGAAAATATACACGTTTTGGGCAAAAATGTATAAATTCTAGAGAATACGCATTATGGAGATCTTTATGTATAAGTGCGAAAGTTTTAAATTAACTTTCACAGTTTGATCCTTAAATCTATGATGTACTACTGTAGACGCAATATTTGTTGTCACACATGCATCGAGGTTTAAAAAATATTGAAGATATTTATATGAGTGTATAATAGAAATATATATTTTGAGGTATTACTTTTGGCAAATTATACGCTAATATCTATCATATAGTCGGCTTTCTATCCAAATTGCGTGTAATGATTTCATTTCAGATTTTTTATCACTTTTTACAATAATTTTTGTCAGTCGCCGATATTCGAATACAATCTTGTTAATTATGATAATTGTGAGATATCTCGTTCTTACAAAGGAGATACATATATACGTCTAAGATATTTAACAAGTCAGTTTTGTATCTATCATTAATTTGATGACAATTACAAATTCATATACATGTACGATCACGTTTATACAATGTAATTTTAGTTTATATATTTTTTTTAGAGAAACATAATCGCGAAAAATTGTCTATATTGTTAATATATACATGCATATACAAAACGTAATTATACTTTCAAAGATTCGGCTATTATGTAATTGCCCGCAAGTCAAATGAATAAGTGTTAGAATAAAAATATTTAGTAAACTTTCAAATGTATTCACTTATTATGGGTTAAATAAAATAATTCTGTTATAAAAATATAATTTTACCACTTTAATATATTATATAAAAATCAATACAAGTAATCCGCAATTACATATTTGTAAATGGAACAAGCTAATTTACCAACTTCGGAATTGGAATGGTTTTACTAGTATTTGGGAAGTTTTGAATTTTCTAAGGAATAAAGAAAAAAAATTTATGCATTAATGTATTTCTGAAAACTATACAATATGTTACATAAATCATACTTAGGAAAATCCATCATCTCGTTTAAAAGATCTTATTCGCAGCGTATCAGCGATCTTAATTTATGATGCAAAACAAAGTTCTATGAAAAATATTCCGTAACAAATCTCCGATTTCTCTAGCTTTCCTACTCGTACTTAATTAAAAATATTCTTATTATCTATATTTATTTATATAATACGTAAAACTTAATGTGGAAACTTATATTTATCCTATTCGTCTTTGCGTAGCCTATGCAAGTTTAATCTTGCTTTGATTTCTTCTTTTTCTTTTTCTTCTCGCTCGAAACTGGTTCCTCTACTTCTTCAACAGATGCTGTCATTTGCTGCATCTCCTCGCTTTCCTTATCCTTCTTCTTCTTCTTTTTCTTCTTTTGCTCCGCAACTTCTGCTTCTTGCATACCAGAAAATTCCCCCGTGTCTTCTGTTTTAGTTTCGATGCTGCGTTTCTTTTTTCTTTTCAACGAGTCATTCAACTCCTCCGTATTTTCTGGTTCCACGCTGTATTTCTTCTTTTTCTTCGGTATAGCACCAGACTCCGGTTTTATTTGCACCTCTTGAGAAGCTTCCTCTACATCTTCCGTTTTGATTTCCATGCTGCGCTTCTTCTTTTTCTTTGGAGTGACCAATTCCGCTTGCGCACCAGAAAATTCTCCTTGTTCCACATAGGATTCCACATTATGCTTTTTCTTTTTCTTCTCGCTCGGGACTGGATCCTCCACTTTAACAGATACTGTCGCTTGTTCCTCCACTTTAACAGTTACTGCCTCCTCGCTTTCTTTGTCCTTCTTCTTCTTCTTCTTCTTCTTTTGCTCGGCAGGTGCAGCAGCCGATTCTATTTCCGCTTGTGCAGCTTCTTCCGTTTGCTCATGGTTCGTGCTATGTTTCTTTTTCTTCTTTTTAGGTACTTCCACTTTCACTTCCTCCTCCTCAGCCTCATTCTCCTGCTTTATGATCTCCTCGATTAATGGCCTCTTCTGAGTTTGCAGAGTCGAGTCTGCAGACGCGGGATATTGCATGCATTCGTTCTTGCTGTGATATTTCTCGAATTTAGCCTTTGCTTTGGCGGTACCACTTATCCGACGTATATTCCCTTCCTCAAGTCGGTTTAGTCGCTCCTGCAAAGTTGCTCTGTGCTTTGCGCCAAGTAGTGGTTCATTACTGTTCAAATTGCCCGATGAGTCACCCAATGCGTCGACCCTCGTCGCCAGAGAAGCTTTCGCTGCCAGCATCCTAGACATCTTGCCCTTATTCCTGTTGGAGGACTGTCCGACGAGCTGCGAGTGGTAGATCAAGCCATACTTGGGCGTGTTCTTTTTCGACTTAAGAGCACGGAACAGCGCCTTTTCCGCACCGAGGATCTGTAAAGTGGACGCCGGATGTTTGGCGAGATTGGTCAGCGAACCGGCCTTGGCGATTAGACGCGCGCCGATCAGGTCGCCAACGAGAATGGACAGATTCGGCGCCAGTGCCGTCATTCTGGTCGACAGATATTCGCTCAGCTGGCCTCGGTACCGGTGGAGCTCGAGTATCTCGACGCACAGGTATCGCATGTGCTCGGCGTCGTACTCGGAGATCTCCGAGCCCATCGAGGTTTCCGCGGCCTCCTTCACCCTCCCCTCGACGTCTTCTATCAGTATGTCCGACAGGTCGCAGCTGACTGCGTTCTCCCGCCGGCCAATTGTCTTCATCGTCTGTATGTACTGAAGATTGTCAGTCACGATCTTGCCCAGCTCGGGGAAATGCCAGCCGTACCATTCGCGCGCCCGCATAATGTAATTGTTGAGCTCCTTGTCTAGATCATCCAGCAGGCACACTGCTTGTATCACCATGGTGTCGATCTTGTCGGGTGAGAACTTGAGCTTGTATCTGGAGAGACTGTGGGCCAGGCCCAACGCCATGGCTGTCATCTCCTTCTTGGTCACCTCAGTGATCAGTTCGTCCCTCTGGCTTCTGATGCATCTCATCAACTCTTGCACCGCCGTGTTGCTTACGCAGGATAGCGATAGCTTGTCCTTGATTGCACTGCCCAGCCTGGCATCGGCGACCGCCAGTTGTTCGTGGGCCTCAGTGCAGCTGTTTCTGAGCGTTCTCTTCAAAGACTTGGACAGCTTGCCGTCCACAATCGCCGTAGTGGCGGCTAGCGCCTCAGTGGTGTCCTCAAACTTGTGGAAGTACTTGAGTTTAATTCTGCAAGGTAGAAGGTACGTGAGAACGCCGTGTACAATCAGCGAGGAGACGTTTGAAAGAAAAACTTACAATTTTCTGGCGGCCTCCGGGGTCTCAAAGTCTATGTAAAGATTGTCCGACTTGGCGAGTTTGCTCTCGTCCATCAACTGCAAGCGAATTGTCATTTAAATCGCGCGACGCCATTCGTCATACAAGCTTGTCGCGAAAAAGCCAAGCACCCACGATGGGGAAATTTATCTAGGCCAACACGTGCGCGCGAGAGCGTTTAGGTTAGGAGGGTCGGCGCTTCCGGCAGACCTCGGGCTTACCTTGAATATCGCGTAGCCCGCCGGCGTCTCGAACAGCACCAACATGATCGCTACGATACTCGACGCTCTTGACGATCGCTTTCACACAGCTTTCATGCCAACAAACGCCCAAACTGCCTTCCACGCCGTTACCCACGCCGTTATCCACGCCGGAACGATCAGATCAAATCCCGGTCGCGGCTCTTTTCCGTTTACTCGTTCTTCCTCGATGTACTTCGTGGAGGATCCGCAACGTGTCCGGTCACCGGTGCTCCAATCCGGCGCGCGCGCACCACACAGTAACCAGTGAGCCAATCACGAAATACTGCTTTCCAACCATTTTAGCCGATGGCAGGCTCGTAGTGAGAGAGAGAGAGAGAGAGGCCGGTATTCATAGTCGGATCTTATATTCAAGACCGTCTTGAATTTATCTAAAGATGCTGTATGGAACATTTGATTGGTTGCGGAGTATCTAGAGATGATCTTAAGACGGTCTTGAATATAAGATCTGACTATGAATACCGGTCAGAGAGAGAATTGCGGGAATTATTTGAGGAGACTGTATGAGGATAATCCAAATAAATGCAGCCGGAAAAATTACTTTATTTCTTTGTCCTCGTCTCAAAATCTCTTGCTCTACGTATAAATTATTTTAATGATTGCTTAACATGATTGACTGCATGGATCTAAAAATATTAACCAATATATCATACTGAGCGCTCACTCAACAGTTGTGTCCGCTGAACCCGGCTAAAGGCCTGTATCCACGATGCTAGAACTTGGTCCAAGTTCTAGTTTCGAGAAATGTGTAGCCAATCGACTTGCAGCTTTTATGAAATAGCTGCAACTTGATTGGCTACACACTTCTCGGAAGTAGAACTTGGACACAGTTCTTGGATCATGGACACAAGGCTTAATGCTAGAACTTGATTCAAGTTCTAGTCCCCTGAGAAATGCGTCGCCCAGCAACTTGCAGCTTTTACGGAACAGCTGCAAATTGAAAACGGCGAGGAAGAGACTCTTCGTCAGTATTACCGTAGTATCTGTAAAACACTTTAATTTTAAAAACACATAATTAATTATTACTTTACAACTTCAGTGAGACTTAAGTTGCTTTAAGTTGACTCGGTGGGAATTAGTTTTATCGAACATGGCGTAGAAGCGCCCTAATGTTTACCGTCCTGGGATTTAGTCAGTTCGGTTATCCCTGGTTGCCCCAGAGGCATCCAAAGGAGATAAATTACATAAGCTTAAGTTAACAAACAGTTACGCTCTTACAGTGTACGTGGCAAGAAATATCTCTCGATAATAACATCGTGAAACATTTTCCGCTGTAGACGTAGTTTTAATCTTATTGTTAGATCAATGGTCTGTTTAGATATAGTTTTACTCCTAGGATCACAGAGGCTAACCTCTACTGTAACTGATGCGTGTAATTACAAATGAAACGTGATTATTGAACAGTTTATTGCTACAAAAATTGTTATCCACCACGTAAACCATGTAATCAGAAACAAAATGTACCATTCTTGAGTAGGGTAATATCATAAAAAGTGTCGTGTTAGTGCTGGAATTTTTACAATGTTCAGCACGATTACTATTAAAACCTGGGCAGAATGACTGTCTTGTACTCTTAAGACGCAAGGCAGTTATTGTGCGTTACTTTAAGACAAGGACCTAAGACACAACATTACAAGAGCCGTCGTGCTCAGGCGTCCCTTAATTGATAGATAAGGACTGTTATTTACAGCTGAACTGGCTGCACTAGTTCAGAGTTTATCTTCCTCTTTCCAATGCGGGGGAAGAAAAATGAACTCGACTAGTGCAGCCAGTTTAGTTAAAAAGTACAGACCCAGTAATTATTCTTAGCTGCACATGTAATGAAACGGAAAGTAATGAATGTGATTTATATTCTTTGCAGATGGGAGGTCATGAGCATCATAAGGGTCCACCGTACCCAATACCCAGTCCTGATATTTATAAAGTGGACGATGTGCCGGAACTGAAACGCGTTCAAGAGCAGTTAGCCAAGAAGGGACTAAGGGATCCATGGCTGAGAAATCAGGTGTGGCGCTACACGGCCGTTAGGAAGCCCGGCGAGTCATCGTTTATGCGCGGCTTTTCAGTCATAATCAGAGGCTGGCGATTTGCTGTGCCAGCGTTCCTGATAACCATAGCCGTCGAAAAATACTTTGGGATTGATTACTCTGGTCATGGACATCATCATGAAGATGATCACCATTAATGTTCGCTTTAGATATTAACGTGGCATAAGGAAGTTGGAAATAGTAGATTGTAAAGGTATCCAGAGAGAGATAAGCTACGAAAATAAATTACAAAAGTAGCAACTAATGTATCTTGATGTTTAATTGACTACTGTTATACGTTTGATCTTTGCGGTTACATCAGAAATCTCTTGTCCAGTAACGATTTGTTGCAGAGATTTCTCATAACGTTACATCGAATGATTGTTAAGAATAATTGCGATATGCCAACTGTCGCTATACGGGCGAAAATGTAAGAGTTATACAGCGCCAAAAAGAAGACGAATATGGTGATCTCGAACGTCGCCAATAGCCATTCGTTTCCGTGAAGCACCACTTTGTTGAAGGAATAATTGTTGTCTGCAAAAATAAAATTAGACTCGTTGAAACGACGATCGGTCTAATATGTGATCACTAAAAGAATCTTTGCAATTTTGTGACAATACCAATATAAAAGACGGATTTGTCTTTGGCATCTACAAAAAAGACGTCCCACAGTTTCTCGAATATGTGCTGCTCCTTGATTATATAATCTTCATTTTCCGAGCAATGATCCAGGAATTGCATCAGAAAGAGCTTAACTTTCGACTTAGTTTCAAATAACTGTTTCCAATTTCTAGAAGGTGTGTCATTTCCTTTTAAAATTCCTATGCCTCCCTGTGTAAATTATTACAGTAATTACTTTCAAAATGCATAATACCCTTTTTACAGAAATAATAATAACATTTAAGTTTTCCTTTTTTTGTAGGCACATGAAGATAAACGAAATATTTTTAACGGTGCTTTGTATGAACAATTTCATACGTACATTGTTCTTTTGTCTCATCAGCTCGTCGTACAACGTTTTGAATGATTGGGTCAATGATAATATAAAAGTCTGGTCGGTCGTGCCGGGTACAAGGCCTCTGTGCGCGCACAAATTGTCTTCTTCCTTTTTCAAGTCGTTTATCAGAGTAGGAAGATCAGTATCCGCAAATCCATGTACTGATCTGTCAAGAGCAGCATTGTTAATTACATCTTTCACCTCTCGGGGTGCGCTTGAAAAATTACCTTCCATGGATGTAAAAGCCGTAATAATTGTGCGCCAAAATGAACACACTGATGTTTGCGATCGAGCATAAATCTACAAACTTCTGCAGCCTGTTTCTAATGTATCTCTCGTAAAACATTAAGCGGAGCAACCATTGTATGAGATATACGAATATATACACAAACGTGCAGATCGCACATTGCAACGTAAAATTGTTCTCCGCTTCGGGTGATCTATCCGCGGTTGATTCCGGTATCGCCAGCATCCAGGATTCCAAATTAAATATCTAAATAGATACGAAGATGATTATTCGAACTTCTTCTGCTGCGGATAAAATTAAATTTCTTTTTTATGTCGCAACTCGCCTGTAAGATACACAGAGTGTAAATCGATTGCAATGCTATATTTATTCTTCTTCTAGTTTGCAGTTTGCACCATTCGTTCGCAATGAAATAAGTTCTCCAAATGCTGATCGGAAAATCGTGCGTGTAGCTGCGCTCGGTTGCCTCCTGCAAAGGCGATCTCGCGATCGAACAGACGGAAGAGAAGTCCGGCGTGTATTTTTCAATCGAGGAAGACTTGGACAGTTCACTGGGGCTTGTGTTCCTATTCGTTTTGTGCGATCTCCTTCGCTTGGACGCGATGACGTCCGAAGTGACTCTCGCAGATTTACCCTTCGGAAATCGGTTGGAATATAATTTTCGTAAAGAAGTATGTGGAGAATCATACTTCGGTTGATCCTGTATCATCCTCGGTTGTTCCCAGTCGATGAAAAACACGCTCAAGCTCCAATGCTGATAGATGAATCCTATCATTTCTGCAACCTAAATGAAGGAAACAATTTTAAGATGCTACAAATTTTATCAAGTACTATTATACGCAGCACATTGGAATCGTTAACATGCCTCTGTTAATTTCAGATAAAACGTCATCACATTGCTTTACTTACTTTAAAGCTAAATGCTACAATAATGTACGTTCGGATGTTTTCTTCGCTATCCTCATCGGGCAGAAGAATGTATGGTACAGTTTGTCCTTTATAAAAGACGAACAGATACATGCACGTACTGATGCACACAAACGTAATCGCATTTCCAATCGCACCCATAGCGTACACCAGGAACCACAATAAGACGGCTACGCCAAGATTGCCGTTGTGATTACGTTTATAATAACTCCACGCCTTGACACTTGAGAATATCAATGCTAATCCCGTAAATACTCCGATTGTTATCTAAAAACATATATATTTTTAGTATTTGAGAGAAATTGAAAATTCCGTCGTTCGGATTTTTACCTGAACATTGTAGTCTATATCGTTATCCTTCAATACAAATGCAACTTTATAATTTATTGTGACTTCGGAGTTGTCGAGGAGATCTTGATTCGTTAGTTCGTCGTACTCCACGATCAGAATAGGCGCAAAGATTTTGCCGTGGTCTTTTCCGTTCTGGACGTTTACTCTGGAAATAGAATTATCGTGTCGATCACTCGCAAGAGGATTTATAACGGAGATTACCAGTGACTTACAAAATAAATAAAGATTTCATATAACGAAGCACGGAAAGCTCTGGCGCTCTCATAAATCCACTGTACATAAACGCTGGCAACGCTTTGAAACCACTTTTATTGTCGGCCAGAAAGAACTTTCGCACCAATTGTTGATGCGAAATTTTCTTAATGTTCTACAGAACAAAGAGAAATGTATCGTATAAATTTAGCATAATTTTTTTTGTTATAGTTATCGAAATCTTACCTGATCTGGCGACTTAACAATCACGGGTAAAGCATGTATAAACGATTTATTGTCCTCTCTAAACGTTAAATAAGGAGACAGTAATTCTACTTGTGCGTTGAACAATTCAGCGGCAGTGATTTTACACTTTTTGCTGAAATTTACACCGAACCTCACGTTTCTCAGAAACTGACAGGGCAAAGCCGGCCTGCCGATGGACAGAAATTTGCCGTTCAATGCGAATCTCGCGATCGTGAAATCGAGGATAGTATTCTAGAAATGTACGTATTCTTTTGTTTTCAATTGCATTTTAAACTATTTGCATATTTATCTAGAATTCAAAACGAAAACGAAATGTTATATAAATGTAGATCTTTATATATGAATTCTCCGAGTTACAACAAATTAAAGAAGACGTTCGACATTTATATTTTCTTCTTGTTTTGAATTTTAAATTTATCCACTTGTTAAACTTTAAATTCACTAATTGATAATAAAAATAATAAAATAAATAAAACTAGTTAATATAATTAAAACAATAATAAAAAAACTAAGAATGTGAATTATAATTATGCGTTTCAAAGATAATTATTTCGTGATAATTCTCTAATTTTTACAATGATTCCAGACATCTATACCATACATTATCTCCTTTCCTGAGGCTGTATCTCTCGGATATCCTCGTGTTGTTCACCACCGTCGCTGCATCTTGTTTATTGTAAAACAACCACACGGGTGCCATGGGCGTATGCATAAAAAGCATACAAGCAATACCGTCGCTGTACAGAGTCAGGGCACATATGTTCGACAAATGCTCGCACGCCATCCTGTCTTTTCTCTAACAGTTGTTAAGCACAGAGGTTTTATGAGTTACAATTACTGTTACATTTTAATAAGTCATTGTAATCGTTGCCATTTCTCCTTTCCGCGCTTTTCAGAAAGTCCACAAGATCTTTGTGCGCAACGTATACCTTACAGAGATGCACCGCGACTTGCAGTTCGCTTCTCAGGTAATAACTGTCGACGTGCCCGCTGTGGAACTTGATCAGGTACGTGCTTCTGATGTCCGGCCAGTCGGCGACGTCGTCTTTGTGCAGACAATAATTTCGTAGTCTCACATGCGTCGCGCTCGGACACACGCAATTCACGTGACCGCTGTACTCGCGGCCGGTGCACGGCAGGCATTTGGAGCAATCGGAAGAAGGATACGTGCCCTGGATGCACGTTACGCAGAGCACAGCATCCAGCAGTGCGCCATTTATATTTCTATCCACTGCAAGCAAGGGTAAAACATTATATGATACATTTCATTTAAAAGGGCAAAGAAAGTATCTTTCTCCTGTAAAATTGCACCGCAGTCTTAATTTGTTTTTAGAAATTAAATGGAAAAGGAATTGCAGAGAATAGTAGTATTTTGTAAAGAATATTCGAAGCTCTTTTGCTAATAAAATTTAATAAGTAAACAGCTGAAAATATAATAATTTAGCATTTTGTAAAAAGTTATTGCATAATTTTGAAATAAACTCGGGGCGAATTAAACTGACAGCTAACAACATTAATTGGGATTACGTCTTATTTGGTTCGAGGAGCATTTGCATGTTGCATTCGGACGCTGGACGCAATCCTTTCCATCGGCGGTCGCGGTCATGTTGGTACCGCAAGCGGCGCAAAGCGGGTTGCCGTTCTCGAAACCGATCGTCCCACTGAACTCGTCGCACTGACATCGCAGGCCTGCGGAAAACACACGTGAATGCAGAACGAGCGAGACAAATCGAATGGCAAACGAATAACATGAACTCGCGAACCCACGGTCAGCGGCCGGCACGAGATTTCGGCTGGCGTTGCATCGCAAACACAAAAGGGAGGCGGCGTCGAAGTACTCGTCGTGTTTGCACGCGCTTGGACCCCGGTACTCAAGCACATCATTGTTCGCGTGGAATGCACTCGCGAGGGTAGCGCAAAAAATTGCGATCAGCGTCAGACAATTGCGGCCACCTTGGGCGCAATTCATATTTGTTCAATTTGTTGTGCCGTCTCGGCCCGACGAAGTTGCCATGCCGACGACGGATGCCGGCGACGGGCATCCGGCACTTGGTATATATCGATTTTACCATGAGAAATTCAATATTGCACAAGAGTGAAAGATCATAAGTATTCTAATAAAGCTTCAAAATTATTTATACCAATTTTTTAAGGAATTTCGTTTAGAAATGATCACATTCGTGTAATAATTAAAATAATTCGCATAATAGTTAAAAAAGAGCATGTGTCGTAATATTTCTTTTACTGTACAAGTTATTCTCTATCGTTGCTATTTTCAGGAACTTGTCCCGACCATAAGACAATTGGAGAACGAGATTTTGGCCTGCTTTCGAAGGAATTGGAACCACTGTGCTGCACGGTCGCCGTGGAAGCACCGGGAGGTAGATGAGTAGGGATAGAGCGAACGCGAAGAGTGGGAAATAATTCGGGCGTCGAGACGACCGTGGGAGTCACGTCGCTACTTCCGAGGAAACAGCATCCCGGGGGATAACATCTCGTAACGATCGTTTTTAGGTAAGAGCGACCTGATTTCCGCGCCGCGTTCTCATTTTCCACGACAAGGAGATCGTTCGCGATCGATTACAACACGTGTGCAGATCGCCGACAGTGCGCGGGCATAGATCTCATCGCGAACATCTATTCTTGGATATTTTTCATATATTTCTGTGTCAATTTCGTACCGCTGTCGTAGTATTTTACACTGAAAACAAGAATCTTCTTGTAACAATTCTTATAATATCTCATAATAATTGTTATTCTCGGCGAATACGTGGCGATTTTTTTAACATGTATCATCATTTTGATTTTTGCGCGAGATGTTTTATCGAACCAAAGTTCCTCAGAAGCGAGGATGGAAAAAGTTTTGCATTTGTCGTAGATGAAATTAATTTAAGTCTTAAAAATTGCCTCGCGATCTCTTCAAAGGATTTTTTTCACGTCATATTTTCGTGTTTTGAAATAAATTTGGAAATGTGCAAGCTCGATATTCCCAGTGAAATGTCTTGTACACCCTCGAGTCGAGTTTGAAGAATCCTCCCTGGGGGGAGAGTGTTACAACGAGGTGCTCTAATTAACTAATACATATATTTTATCGCATTCAGTCATGACGCAACGGTGGGATATATCATTCGCATTGTGAATGAAATTAACATCGTACGCCATTTCCTAATCGATGTTGGCATCGTTAATGCAGTGCTGAAAGACGTCGTCTGTTATAATCGTGATTACGAAATCGTAATCATGCGATTGCCCCGCGCAATTAAATCGCACTTATTTACTCACGTCTACATATATGCTAAACGCGCTCTTCTCTAACAGTGCCTCTACGTATGACACTCACGCGAATGTAATCAAATTAATTATACTACTTTTAATTATCATTAACATTATCCATCTTCTAAACATTGAGATACGTTTCGTTTTGCAATAAAATGACTGCTCCACCGTTTGATATTAATTTTTATTTGGTAGCAGCGTGAACATACGTTTTTATAAACGCACATTTCTTGAGCGATATTTTTATTTTTATTTAATATTATTATCAATTTTTTATGATACTAATTTCTAATGATAAAAATATTTTTACAAAGGAGCGTGCAAATTAATTATTAATCAACGCAATTTGTCCGTCGCGTCATCTGTTCTCTCTAAAAGTCAATCAGTGGAATTATCACTGAAAATCGCAGTGGTATACTTATAACTTTAAATCAGTGACTATTGACTATTTTCTGTGATAATTCACTAATTAACTTTTAAAGAGTTCGGTATCCTATAAGTAAGGCAATGGATATTAACGTTAATACATCGCTGTGGAAACTTATTTACGCATGATTTGTTGATCGTTTGACAATTGAACAACCAACGAATTTCTAATTCCGCAAGTGATAACAAAATTGAACGATTATTAATGTAAAATGCAATATTATGCGAATGGGACGCTCGCTAACTCTAATCTACCCGCGCATTCGCGACCCGTTGTTCTTTCAGTGTATGGATAATGTTCGTGATGTAATGGAAAGTGTAATTAATCCTATTAATCGAAATTATTCAATCCACTTGACATCGTATTAATCCGAAACACGTATTAATGCCAGTGATGTAAGATTAAAAAATTGAAGGTTAAACAAAAAATTAACATTGCATTCGTAATTAACTGCATTATTACGCGTTGTGTGGTGAAACTGTGGTGTCGATTGTGCGCGGCCGGGATTATTTTGTAATCGATATCGCCGTTTTTAAGTGCCGTCCACCAGCTAAATTTGGCGGCCTTACGCAACGATAGAGAACGAACGCGAGCGCCGTTTTCACTGGCTAAACATTCAATTTCGTATTATCGCGAGCTCCCTCGCGTAGAACGCGTAAATTTACACGAATCTACGTTTATTCCGAGCGAAAAATCAACGACAATAACATGTCCAGTCGCAAGTGGCAGGTCGCGAAATCGGCTAGACCAAATCCTTCGTTTGATATGAGATTATACCCTTGGGAAAATTTGCTTTAAATGAAATTAAAGTTTTTAAAAGTAATCTTTCAAGTCTAAGAGCTTACTTAAAGAAATTAACAATTTACTTAAGAAATTTTATAGTAATTTTGGACGCTTAAAGTAATTTTTAGATAGCCAAGCCTGTCCAAGTTCCCGCTAGACGCCGCGCGGCATAGCACTTTCTCGTAAGAAGAAATCCGCACGCGGTATTATAAATTATACCACATACTCTTCACAATTCTTAAAGTTTTCTTTTCAATTATTAAAGTAGGTCTTAAGTTTACCCTAAATAAAAGTTTAAAGTGTCGAAATTTACATTTCATATTTCTTATTTCTTTTAAGTAAAATTCTAAGGTATATATTCCCAAGGGTACGTTTCACACTAACACGTTCGTTTAATATTACTGTCATTTTGGAATCAAACGTTCGTTTGTTACTTTACGCAAATAAGGCGTAAATAAATGTTCATGAGCGTTCATATATTTATGTTAATGTCGTTGCCTTCTGCATTTCGACGATGCGAGAGGCAATGTTGTATTGTATAATTAATTGGTCCATTACTTCAGGAAAATATTTCAATATTATAAAAGTGAGTATACACATCGATAATACGATTAAAGGAAAATTAGAGGGTGCTCTAAAATTGTGCCTTCGTAAAAGAAAAGTTTACATCGCCACGAAATAATGACTGATGCATCGCCCGTGGAGAAGGCATTCTATTAAGGGATTCTTTACGAGACCGTTAAATTTTCATTCATGTGCTAAATGTTCGTTTGCTGGCAGAGAATCTCGATATACACACGGACATCCGATACTCCGCGCGAATTGACATGAGAGCGCGACGCAATTGCACGATTTATTTAAGTCGACCGTTCCAACGGAATTCGTTAAATAATTTGAAACGTGGATCTAGCGGGGATCTGCTGAGTCAGAATCTAAAACAGTTGACATTATATCCATCGTAACTTATTACCGCATTTGTGTGTGGCACGCGTGCGTCTAACTTGTCGCTGATTCACTGTCGATGTAAACCTCTTTACTTGATTTTTCCTATAGAAATGTATTCAATTAATATGCATTTCCTTTTATCGTTACAATTTTTTATTTTAAACTGTCTGCTATTAATTTTTTAATAAATCTAAACGAAAAATTGTGATAAAATCTTAAAATAAAGGATCTTGTTGTGATAAAAGAAATAGATATATTATGAATGTCTAAATATTCTAATACCTGGGTTTTATATTATTTATTAAATTATCAAACTGACACAATTAATAATATACAAGACAATTCCAAGTCCTGATGTCAAAATCATTATTGACTCAATATCGATGTAGACACCGGAAGAGGATTTTCATATAAGTAATATTATTATTAATGATAGGTATATATTTCCATGTTCAACGCGTAGAATAAGATAAGTAAAATAAAATAGAATAAAATAAATTTAATATAATATTGATTCAATTTGGACACGTAAGGGACGCTTTTTGCATACGTCGTTTACGCGTCCTTTTTGAATGAATTGAAACGTACGAAAGCAGCGGTTATACATCGCGCATAGTAAGGTGCGAAGAATGCGTCAGCGAAGGATTGGGTAATGAACCGATTCGCTCTAAATCATAGCTACTTTTCAAACGGATGCGCGCCAGACACGTACTGGCCAATTAAGTCGAACGGACAATCTAATTGAAAGAAGCCAGCTATCGTTTGTCGCGTTTTGGCACATATGCGATTTGACGAGAACGCATATCCCGCCGAGAGGATGTACTAAACGTCATTTCGCCCCTGTTTATTCCGAGCTGTGAATTTATTTCCAACGCGTCGCGCGCAATTTCAGCGCGACCGCTTATTTCGCACAACTTTTATCATTAAATATATTTGTGTCGATGATCCATGGTCGGGCCAAGAAAAACGCATCGTTTGTTGTCCGTGTAATAGACGAGCGAATCGTCGGTCTAAGAATTGGTCTTTCCAAGAAGGACTAACTGTCAAAACAATTCCATCATCGCTTGACGCGTTGCACCACCATCGCTCTCGTCGTGTCATGATGCGGATGTTGAAGCGAAACATGGGAAATCGTCGCGAAATGTCAGAATTCGGAACTCAAGATATAATAATTTTGGTTTTTAAAAGTTGTGTTAAACATCGAAGGAAGTGAAGTCGATCAGCTTACAACTTTTTCTAGCTTTAGCTTCATTATGCCTTTATAAAATTAAATTTTCAATTTCCTTGAAAATCTGCAAATCAATCTTTAGCTGTAATTAACTCTGCTATTAAATATCGTTGCATAATTTCTCGGAACTACACGGAGAGAATTTTCTCTTAAAATTTATCCGGAAAATCATGTAAACGTGGGACGACATGGCGTCTCGGAGAATTTTATGAGAGTTTTTTGAAATTTTACCATATATTTTACTAGTAAAATTAAGTATAATTATCGCGCGGTAACGTACTACTTATCTCTTGTCTCGGTCGCAGTCTCTTGATTTAAAAATAATTTCGAAACAAAAGACGTAGGTGGGTCGACGGACATTAATCTTCAATCCGAGGCTGAGGATATCTTTGCGACACAACGACGTTATTGAAAGCGACAAGAAGGAGATTTGAATTATTACCCAATAAACGTCGACGTTGCGACTATCATTTCTGCGAACGTATTGGCGAGTAACTTGCATGAATAATACCTCACACAATCAATTTAAATTGGATAAAAATGTAATGTTTTTAAATCAATTTTAAGCTATTGCGTGCTAGTTTGCCATTTACGTCACTTATAAATATAAAAATCAGCGAAGAAGTTCTAATAAAAAAAGGTGACAACTATTTTAACAACACGGCTTCATCTGCAAATACATCTTAAACACGTATTAGTACAAGAAACAATTGTTTAACTCATAAATGAACGGCATACGCCAAAAGAAATTGACGAGTGAGAGAATCAATTGATTCCATCGCGAGCAGTTGTGCGCCACTTTGAGTGGCCTATCTTCTTTCAGGGGCCGAAAACGCGATACCTAAACGCGAGTTTGCGGTCCCGAGCGCGTACACAGATGTAGAAATCGGCCCTGAAGAAAGGGAGAGCGGGCGTTCGCGCGCGCGGGGATTCACGCCTCGTGTTCACGGAGATTGCGGCCCGGGCCTCGTACGCGCCGTGCCAGTTCAGTTCACGGGCACCAAATTAGACGCGGGTTATTTTTGACCGACGTACAGCCGCTCGCTCCAGTTTGCCGACGATGATGAACAAAATCGCCACTGAGAAAGAGAGAGAGAGAGAGAGAGAGAGAGAGAGAGAGAGAGAGGGAAAGAGAATCCACCGGACTTCTATTACTTAGCGCGACATAGCGCGTCGCTTGGAAGCCACGTGGAGGACGGAGCGAGGTCGGGGAACACCACGTGTCGCACGCGCGTGTTTGGCGAAATAATTTTCAGCATTATTAGCTCCCCACGTGGGTGGCACATAACCGAAACGTTCGCTCATATATCCGAATTAGAGTCCCTCGTTGTACGAATCACAATACCAATACCTATTTCATTTAACATTGCTAATAATTGATGACAGAGTTGGGAAAGTTACTTTATAAAAATATCTAGTTGCAGTTTTTTCGCTGAAAATGTAATCAGTTACACTTACAAGTTACCATTTCTGAAAAGTAACGCGTTACAGCTACTCACAAAGTAATGAATCGTTACTTTGCAGTTACTTTCTTGCAGCGAAAATAAAAATATGAAATCTGCATTTGAATTCTAAGGCGTCGATAAAGCGTTTATGCGCAAATGCAAGCCCTAATACGATTTGTAAAGGTTTAAAATATGTATAAAGTAACTATTAATGTAACTGAGTTAAGTTACAGTTACAGACGGAGAGAAAGTAACGAAGTTAAATTAGAGTTACCAAGAAAAAGTAACTGTAACCGTAACTTCATTACTTCCTAATCCTCATAATTATTTTAATACTGGGCCTATCACAGCAGTTGAACGACTGGTTTGTAATTTTTTAATTATTTAAATTTATAATGATGCATTTTCCTATATTAGATTGCAATATCCCAGGTAGCACAATGTCGTCTATCAAACGTTTTTTTTCGCATATCTTCGTCAGAATTTACGTCAAACTGATGAACAGTATGACGTCTATAAATGACCCTATAATCCCAATAATCTAAATGACATATGTAAATGATTAAATTAATTAGCTTCCTTTCCCTCTTCATTTTCTTTTTCAGAAATACATAATATACGTCCATATATTTAATCATTAATTAGTTTTAGCGTTAAGATTAGAACTTAGGGTATCCGTTTATCCTCCTTTATTACGATTTAATTTACGCAGTTTATAAATCTGTACTGTTAATTTGGAAATTTATTTAATACCATCAGAGAGTTCCTTTTATCGAGCAAAATCCCAATCGTTTTGAAAGTGCGTCGCATTTCTCCGAAAGAAAATGTCAATCTCCTGATCCTCGCGGAAGATCGCAGAGTGCAGAATGTGTTTGATTTGCAGATAACAGGGAGAGGCAGCCGAATCTCGAGATGTCGAGGCCAATCCTTAGCAGGCCGCGCACGTTCATCTACGGCAGCAACTACGACAAGGGCGAGTCCTATTACAAGCCCATGGTCGACCACCTAGACCGGAAGTACAGTGGGCGGCCGTTGTTCCCGGAACCGAGAAACTCACTAGCCGACGAGATCGCGGCGCGCCGTAGCGACAGCGGTAACCTGTTCAGTCGTTTTCCAAAGTGGTTTTGAAGGAGTGTTGTAAAAAGACTTCCCAGACCCTCCTCGAGAGATTGTCGACGGGGCTGAATAGATTCGTTGTGCAAATGAAAAATACTTGAGAGAAACTCTTGTCCCCCTTCCCCTCTCCCCCTCATCCCGATCCTCATCCCTTTGATGCAACTCCCACGACTCGCATGATATCTGCCTCGAAGCGAGGCATTGTTAAGTGTTTGTTCGATTCGGCATCGCGATCCTCGATCGATTACGTGACGAGGGGGACCGCGATGCGGAGCTCGAGATTAGGATGTGAACGGGAAAATCGTTGTCCCAGGATTTGTTAAATATTTATTTATGTTAACGGAGAAGTGATACCAAACGTATGCATACGCAGAGAAATATAGTAACCGCAGTAAAATATTTAGACTAGGATTCTCCCAAAGATTTAACATGTAACGTATATACTATAGTTATTATTCAGCAATGTCCGGTAATAAATTGAACCGAGCATCATTCGAGAATTAATCCACACTTGCGTGACGAAACTTTATAAACTTAGATTTAGAAAAATTGTGCGAGGAAGAGAAACGCAGCAAGAGATTCAACCAACTGAATAGTCAGCCGTCTTGTCGGCCTCTTGATTTTGCTAAAGTTAAAGCTCGCGGTCCTGGTACGCAGCGAGAATGAGGCCCTCACATTCTAACGGTTCGATCGAAGTTTGATGTCATCCTTGCGTGCATCGATCTTTTACTGTTTTGCCTGCCGTCTGTGTAGTTAGTCTCTGAATTATGTCTCTCCTATTTGATGTATCATCATCTTGCTGAATAAACGTTTCCTAAGTACACGTTGACTTTGCGCGGGGACTTTGCCTTGGTGTGACGTACGTATGTTGTGCTTGCTGCGACGATCATCGACGAGGATCGACAGATCGCAACACGCCAGCTTCTCGAGGGGGCTTCTCATTTTGTCCGGCCTCGACACGTCGCGCGAAAGAAACTTTGCTTTCGTTGATTCCCGGATTATCCACACGCATGCACACTCACGCGCCTCACATCGACACAGATGACACGGCGAGGTGATTTATGAAAGGTGTTGCGTGTCCTCTTGAATAACGCGCCCGCAATAAAGCTGACAGTGATCACCCGGTTGAAGACGAACAGATTTACGTGGCCGCATAGAAATAGAAGAACAGAGAAAGTCGAAAGATGAAAATACATCGCATCGATAAATCGTTGACCGCGACGAGGACAAGAAATAAAATAAGTAGAGCGTCTGAGCGTGCAGGGTATCCCAGGAGCGAATACACCGGCGTGTCGCTGTCCGAGAAAATTTTACTTTATTTCTTCTTCTGATTTGCCATTAATTGTTTCCTGTAGCGAAAATTGTTTCGCGATTGTCGTAATCTTTGGAGTTCTGTCGTTAAGAATGTATCTCTTTTATTCTCCTTTTCTCTTACCGGTTTCTGCTGCATATTTATCTGGGACATCCTGTATGTGTTCTTGGTGCGAAACGCGGAGGATGAGAGGGCGAATGTTGCGCTTGACGTTGGGTGCGACTGCTAGTTTGTTAGCGTAGTCGAACGCACCGGCTAGGTTTTTGTAGACGTGCCAGGCTGTTAATGTGATGCGCATCCGAATTTATTTTTGATCAAACGACACTAAAAATATGTGCAACCCGCGGTGTAAAGTTTGCTCGGCCGATGTCGAGTCGTTGTAAGTAGAGAAGCGCGAAATGTAACCGACGAGACCGATCGTGGTTTCTTAAAATGGTAATCTTTATTTTACTTGGCATAATTTTGATTTTAGATTAAGTAGATAATATTATTTTATAAAATATGTTAAATAGACGTAATTAATGCACTATTCATAATCTGTAGCAGAATTTCTATTTTTTCCTCAATATTTTTGCATATTTAAAGAAATGATTCCGATAATTACAAATCTGAACGATTATAATTTATGATAATGTGCAATTTTGTAGACTTTCATAATTGTATACTGCTGTTGTAACGTTAATTTATATTTTTGTTAGGAATTTATAGATTAAATTATAACCAGTGTCGAAAGTGGAACCCTTAATTTTTCTTAAGATTACATTCAAATGATTTATACCATGATATCTATGAGCGCATAATGTGAAACACGATATTTTAAATAAAGACGTCTTAAACGAAATATTGTTTTCTCTGAATTCTCCCTTAACATCACTGGTTATAATTTACAATTAAAATAAAGCTAAAATAATTCAAATTTGATCATTTTTCTCGACGTATTTTGCGAATTTGTATAATATACATATAATATTAATATTAGCGACAGTGAAACGTCGATCAAGTATTTTAAAATAATTTAATTGCTTAATTAATTAAATTGCGAGCTCGTGAGATTCTCCATCATGTTTTTTTTTCTTATCAATTGATCCATCCACTGCCATCTCTCATCAGCGTCCTATCACCCAAAATTGTTGCAAAATTGTTCGATCGGCGCCGTTTCTCGACGACATGCCTATCGTCATCGTCGTCTCCTATCCTTATTCGCACAAATCAACGCTCTTTTCTGATATCGGTTTTTGCAGGCACGCGCGACCTCTCCGGTCCCCGCACTGGCTCCCTCGGTCGTGACCTTGACCTCGACCTCGACCCTCGTATCCGCGCCTCCCAACCACCGCCCTTCACCGACCCTCAGCTAGCTTTCGACGACGAGGACACCGTCTACGACAGCCGTGGGCAACGTATACCGGCGCGTCGCAGGCTGGGCGACGAGTTTGCGGACGAAGTATCAGCGACGACACGCCGTTTTCGCGCTCGGGTGGCGGCGATGGGTCTCGAGGACGAGTTTGAAACCGCGAACGTCGCGGGCCAGTCCAGAAGGAACGCCGATCTCTTGGAGAACGCGGTGACCGCCAGGAAGAGCGCCAGAACGGCGATCGAAGATGTCGACAGCAGCTTCAAGAGGCGCTCGAGAGTCTTCGACGAGATGGAGCGCGCTGACGACTTAGCGCAGAACAAGCAGCCGGCGTTCGCCAGGTGGTCCAAACTTCTCAACGAGGACGACGACTTAGCGCAGACCAGCGCTGCCGCCAGCCGGGCACTGCAGTCGAAAGCGCGCCTCCAGGACCTCGAGTCGGAGATGGAGGAGCTTGCCGAGAAACAGGCCAAAAGGGAACGTAGGGCAGCAGCCCTCAGAGCTCTGGTCAACGAGACTGCCGCCGCGTCCGATGCCGACGTCGTTCAATTACAGTCTGCTATCAGCAAGAAAGTGCGCATCGCCGAACGCGCGGAGAAGCACGTCAGCTTCTAGAGAATCTTACGATCCAATACTTTAATTCTCACAACGGTGTCTTACAGCCGTTAAACATACTGAACACTTCGAGAAAGATTCAATTTTAATTCGACATATTTTTATTTTTAATTAGAAAGATCGTGAATCTTTGTAATTCACAGCAGGAGAAACTTCTAGTAATTAAATGTGTCGCTTTTGTCTTAAAAAGTATTATTAAGACATTTAAGTTGTTTATTTTATATACCGCTTAAATTCTGTCATTTCTTTGAAATAATTAAGTCAAACAAAATCGCTACATTAACCAGCTCATTATAAGGGCAATATAATTATAAATTAAATCCTTTTAATATTTCTAGTAAATTATTTGATTATCAGAAAAAGTCAATATTATAATAATTCTTATTTAATTTTTACTTTTGGCTATCCGTTTTTCTTGATTACACTGTAATATAGTGATTGTAAATCGCTGTAAGGCACTATTGTATTTGAATAAGAATTTAGAATATTTTCGATGTATACGCCGTTACTCGGCAATCGCCATTTTTACGGCGGTCGCATAATTCTATTGATATTATATCGTCGTTGATCTGTTCGCGAGACGAATGCACGACGATTCTATTGACTTTTATAGTGCGTTGTGGACAATGAATTACCGGTAAATTTTATTAATAACAAATTGTTAATAAATTTTACCGATAATATTCAATATCGACGCTTACGCTCACGATGTTAATACCTATTCGCGTACATTTGTTGCGCGTAATCCTGTTATTATAAATGTATTAATATGTTAATGCGAGACGTTTTTCTCGAAAATACGTTTAATCCCTAATTTTTAGCATGAAAACTATAACAGGTACAATAATACGATCTAAATTCGACATGAGTTTTGTCAATTGCGAATTAGATTAGGTGAGATTTCTGTTTTACACAAGCTGATTCCGATTAAAAGTCAATTTTAGAAATTCTATTTATATTTAGATTATTTTCTAGTAAATTGATGTCCTAAAATTTGCTAAATCGTTTAATTAACAACCCAGCCAGTAAAATGTTGGCAGATTGGCATCAGATTCTTCAGAAACCCACACCAAAACCACAGCCATCTGTGTCCACATTTGGCTTTTTGTTTTGGGACAGAGTCTGTAAAACGTACGCTGTCAACTGATTGTCGGCAGAAACCGAACAAGTCGAGTTATGTGAGCAGATTTTGTTGTATTTCTGCTGACACGATGGCAACATATTGACTATATCAGTTCCTGTATGCACTCTGCAGTCTTTCTGCCTTCAAAATAAATAGTGGGCATTTGACGAAATCTGTTCTAACAGATTTGGCTACCTGGGAATGTAAAGTCTGTGTTGCTCAAGATATAACGTATTTTCAGATAATATTTCTCGCATAATTTCTCGCTTCTCAGCTCCTCAAGTGCGAGCCGAGAGAGCTTAAATGTTAATTGTTCCTAACAAATATGTTACGTTTTAATATTTAAATCATTCTCGTGCAAAACTTGTTACCACGCGACAATATAGAGAGATGCAATGCCGCATTTTGTCAAATTCATCTCGAAACGTTTCAGCCCCTTTTAGAAAATTATTCTTTGTCATTCAGAAAAATTGAGAAACTTTATAACGCAGACTCTTAAACACACGGCGAAACTTTCGAATTTACTATAAATGTATATTTCTTCTTTCTTATTTATGAATAAATCTTGTTTGAGAAAACTCTTTTCTGGGAGCTAGTCGAGTAACACAAGTGTATACACCACATATCTCTCCATATTTCCCTTTTTATTTGTTACATATTTCTTTATTATCTACATCTCTTACGTATCTTGATGTTTCCCCTGTCCATTTTCTGCATGCACGAGATTCCGCTGCGTTGAGAATTTGCAGGTAAGAATCTATTTCATAAAGTTAATAGAACCGACGAATATTTCTATATGTCGAATGTATAATATTTTTATATTAGTAAAGTTTTTGCAAAACTACACTTTTACGTTGAAATAAATTTATTTTAATTATTTATTGAAAACAGTTTTCATAAAAAATTGTTACAATAAATAACTGTAACGAATAATTTCTAATTATCGTAATTATTGTGAAAAGTTTGCTTTCTCGAAGAGTTACATTGTATTGAGTTACATTGTACAGCAGAAAATGGGATTATACTGTATTAATATTTTAGCAATAATAATTTTATAAGAACCCCACTAACATTTTATAGGTTCTCGTAACCTGTCGGGAAATCGCGACGACTACTACGACGAGCTGGACTTTTTGCTCGACGGACGTGGTCGACCCATTCAGGAGGATCCTTACGAGAACGATTTCGTAATCACTCAGCGACGTTTCAAGGAACGTGCGGCCGCCGCTTTCGAGGAGGATTTGGCGGAATTGAGACGCAAGCGGCGAGATATGCAGGTGGAATTAAACGAAAGAACGAGCCGACAATTAAAAATCAAATCAGATTAAATAAAAAATACAAACTATCGATAAACATACTAATTTATAACATAAATGCACGTAATCCGAACAATTGACGAAATCATATCTGTTCTACGAATTTTTGACTAGGTATTTTATTTTTTGGTCATATCTAATGGAATTACTTTCTTGCAGGATCGCGTCTTCGACGTGATCGATCTGAACGCCGAGATAGAAAAAGCTAAGAGCACACTGGAGGCTGCCGACATCGTGTTTCAGCGACACGCGACCAAGTTCGACAACCAGGGTGCAGACGACGAGCAGACGATGTCGTTGGCACAGAGACTTGACAGAACGCGCAAGATCGCGAATGTTGAGCTGGAAAAGCCGAGGCCCAAAACCTTCCTGATAAAGTGGCCCAAGATGCCGGTCGACGAGCCGGATGCCGCTCAGCCCACTGCTCAGACAGGAAGACAACGCAGGATCAACTCGCTGATTGATACCAGCGAGATCGGCAATCCGTTGGAGACTCTCGCGATGCAGCCGATAAAGCGGAGGTTTATGAAGAGAAAGAAAAGCGTCTCATTCTAAGAAATGCTTCTCTATCCGATGTTAACGGTGTGCAAAATCTATTAATACTTTAGCCAAAGATATTTTTTAAATTTGGAGAATTTTCTTTCAATTCTACAACGTTAGACCTGTGTAATTAATGCTTAGATTAAAATTTTGTCTATTAAAATCTAAGTCGTTGGAAATAGAATGAAAAAATGCTTTTACTATTTATTTGCATTTGAAGATTAATTTCTGAAAATAATCCTTTATTTTTGCTCGTTTTTCAAACTACTCGTACTTTTACGTAGAAGAGATCTTCTACAAATCAGTTAAAAATGTGTTCTTAATATACTTTCTGATAGTTTAGAATACTTATTGTTAGTATTTTATTAACATTATCACGATGCACCTAAAGTCGTAAAGAGATTTTTAATAATTAAGTTCTTATCTAATCACTGAAATATAATTGTTAATTGCGCAAATGAATTCAGTTGATCCCGAAATACTCTTCTTTTATTTCTTAAAGTAATATTTCTCGCAAGCAGATTGTTCCTATCTACTATGTACTTTAATAGAGAAATAGTTTATTTGTATTTATAATAAATATTAAGTAAATAAAATTAAATAAATCCTTCCCCTAGAAACATCTTTATAAATAAAAACTAAAATAAAATACTACTAATAAATGATTAAATAATGATTAAGAAAGAAAATATGTATGACAATTAATGATCGATTTGACAAGATTCATTTAGGAGCGAAGATATATTTTACAGTGTCAATCTCTAACGATACACATGTCAAAGAAGTATACAAATATACAATATATCATTTTAATTGCAATAGACAGACGTTGCATTATCGATTGCATCAGTATCATCAAACACACGTAAATTGCAATGCTATTTGTCTCACTAGCTTATACAAAATACCTAATAAAAATTGTCAAGTCGCAAAAAGACGATATAATAGAAGACAATTAGATTAGAAAGACGTTACGTCGAAAAAAATTATTTTAATAAAGATCCTACACGTGAGAGACTGCATACACGTGAGCGGATATGTGACATATCAGTTACCTTTGATTGTCTTTTAATAGACATTCACAGGATTTTCTGGTACTTCAAACTATAGTAGGCACGAGTATGGTAGCTATAATGTCTGGATGTCTGGCTGAGTCTCAAATTGGTGATGTACTTCATGTCGGCCGATCGCTTGAAGCTTTTATCCACGTTCTTTTCATCGTAGGTCCTTAAAGCCCTTTCTGCCCATTCCTGAGCCCTGGGCGGCTCGCGGAATAAACCCTTCTGCCTCGAATCAAGATAGTCGATCACGTCGTTATAATAGTTCTTCCTATTAGGTCAAAAAGATCATTCCGAGATTGAACATCGAGAGATAATCAAGATTAAAAACGATTGTTGCTGGCCAATCGAGATTCGACTTTAATTTCATGTATATTAACTTGCATTAATCACGCGTCTTACCTATAATCGTAAAGATACGCATAATTGAGAAACAGTGGTCGAACCCAGTGATGGTTGTAATGCGGTGGCTCGAGCTTCAGTAAGTTCAGGACCGGTCTCTCAACGGCAGGCGCACCCTCGGCAGGCGCACCTTCCGCTGCACCCTCGGCGCCCGCTGCCGGTGCAGGTTCCCCGCTATCCCATGGTGCAGCCTCATCTTCCCACATTGTAATTTCGCTATATATTCACTTTGAGTCTGCAAAAAGTTAAATGTAATGTATAAATGAATAAAATCAATCTGTTATCCCAAGGAAATTGGCTTGATAAATTACAGTGAAAAAATCTTTCGTTAATATGTTTCTTTGTAATATCCGTTCCGTTTTTTTTTGTTTTTAAGTAAATCTATTTATTTCTCCATTGTTCTTTGACAGCACGAGAGTTGGGACGTTAATTTAACTTTCAATTTACTTAGCCGATTGAGTATGTACGTCGTGTGAAGAAACGGGTCATCGTAAGACACAAACGAACCGTTTGGCTAAGGTATCAATTGGTATTTGTGGCGAAACTAAATGCCATACCGATCTCCAATTGAGTTGCTTTCAAACGTCTTGGCTAACACACGCTAGGTTTATACATACAAAATACCCTTTTAATTATATCGCTTGCTATCAACAATCAGGGTGATGCATAATCACGATTTGTGAAGCAATATTTATAACGCGTCATTTTTACGCGTCTTGAAGAGACCACGATTTCTTCTTTATAACAAAATATGAGTGGCGTAAAGATGAAAAATATCTCGGGGTCCGCGAAACAAACGATATGGAAATGAAAAATTGACAAATTTCACTACACGGGCAACTTCTGCAAAGGCACAAACGACGAAAGGCATATTTCTCGGCCTCACTGCGAAAACTTTATATCGTTCACTGTATCTCTTGCCCGCCGAGGACGCAGCTGAAAATTCTCCGAGGGCGCGATGCGGTACCTGCTCCTGATTTCGCACTCGCGCGTACTGCGAAAAAATGTCCAGCCCTTCTGCGCGCCGTGGGCTCGCCTCGCCACTCCTCCTGGACCTTGTCTTGTTTCGCTTTTATTTTAGCAACATCTACCGCACCCCGCTCGTCCCTTCGAAGGTGCGCTCCCCTACCTCGGCGGGGAGGGGACAATTTGGCACGCGATCGGCGACAATTATTCGTTGCGACGATCCGCTCCTTCCCTCTCCTCGTGTGCGTACGTACGCGCACGTGCGTCGGCGATTAGCCCTAACTTAATCGCGCGTCGCGACAGCAACACTTGTCCTCGTGCCACTTCATGAACACGCTTATTAACATTGAAACGGCAAAGATGACATCTTTGGCCGAAGGAACGGAAACACCAGCGGTCATCGAGAATTCGCGCCGACATAAAATCACTGTCATCAAATGCATCCTTGGCGTGTCGATCCGCCAACGAATAAGTAGCCTTCCGTGTCGTAAGAGACGATTAATAGGGCCCAGAGGTCAAGTAGCCAAAAAGGCAGCTTAAAGAGAAGACAAAGCCCAGGGAAGATAATAAGAATTGGGAACATCAAGATGCCAGTATACGCTACGTGACCAAAAGGTCGACGGCGTTCCCGTAAAGAAAAAACATTTTTCTAAATAAATAAATAAATAAAAATGCATCCTGATTGCTGATATAATTGTCTGCCGTGCCATTTTGTCGCTCTCGTTCGTTTGTCGAATTTATGTAACGTCATGAAACCTTGAACGCAACGAGAGTTTATTGTTCAACACGTGATCAATTATTGCTATTTATAGGCGAATTACTATGGTCCAATTAAAGATTTGTGCGCATGGAATGATACAGTATAATCATTCGGCAGCAACATTGACATCGTACCCTGGTTTACTTACTATAAGTCACGCGAATTGTAACAGAATGTAACAATTAGACGCGTCTGAAATGTGTGTTTCCGACGAAAAGCTTTCTGTTAAAATAATGAAAAATATTCTTTGTTCGTTTACCAAAACGTTCAATTAACAACATTAGAGGATAAATCTATTTTCGAGATCTTTGTTAACATTTTTGATACGCGAACAAATAATATTCTGCCATTTTAACAAATAATTAAAATTACTTTTTATTTTATTCCAATCGGAAGTAACAGCATACAATAGATATTTAAAACCTGTAAGCTTCTAAAACAATATTTTTCTAAATTAAATATTAAATCTAAATTAAACGAGGAAAATTTGTTAATATTAATGTTATTTGTTTTACAATTAGTAAACAGGAGTCATTATAGAAGAAAACATTTTGAAATGTATCCTTAAAAAATTTTAACATTTAACATTTGTGCGTTGTAATCTAAGGAGAGCATTTATTTGATTCTCTCACATGATACTTGCGACATAAGAGATAGAGAGAATTGGAATAGGTGTCTCCGACAGCTTCGGAATATCGTCAAAGTTACCCGGGTAGCATGACACGACAGGAGCCACGAAAAGTAACAAGGTTAGAATTCGCATCTTCAGAGATCGTCGAAAAATCGTTGAAGTTATGCGGGCAACACGTTGAGCAAGGAGGTCTACCAAGAGCTGGAGTGAGTCGCGCGCGCGCCGAGAGATGGCGCCAGGCGTGCTGGCTAGAGGTTGCCACGGCGCGCCGAGAGATGGCGCTAGGGAGCGCGGCGCAGCTCCGTCGACCTCTTTGCTCCATATGCGCTCCTGTTACCTTCTTCGAAGCTCTCGAGAGAATTTTGCGATTTAGCACAGTGGGTCACAGTCGCCCATCGACAACTTCCTACCTCTACATGCTCCCCGCGTAACTCTGCCGATTTTTCGCAGCTCTTGTGGAACGCATATGCGCTACGCTGTTCCTTAATAATCTTTTATTGTAAGAGTAATTTCGTAAATCCTGGAATATTCTGATTATTAAAACATTCGTGTACCAGGCATACTGTTTAAATTTTACGCGTTTAATGTTTTTATAATTACTAGAAAATCTAAATAATAAAATAAGTAACATTATAACATCATAAAATCTGAATAGGTGTTAAAGTGCGTGGTTAAACGCGATGTTTTGTTATAAATATTAAGGAACTCTCTTACAATTACTTCCTTACGATTCAGCGCGTATAAATAAACGTGCGCTGGCCTTAACAAATCGGAATCACGTTGAAAGGCTACTTCACCAAAGAGTCCGTCGAGCTTACAGATTAGAGGTGCGTTCCGTTTCACGCATAATGCGCATGATGCATCGTTTATCCTTGTTACTTACCAAATGTTAAAGAAGGATAAATGGTGCATCATGCATATCATGCGTGAAACGGGACGCACCCTAGATTGATAGATTAGTGTATTATCGAGTGGTTCCTTGATTCAGAATTCAGCTAGACTAGATCAATCCCGTATACATTTCGCGTATTTATATTAACGTTACGTCAACGTCCACTCCTAAAGCTGTGACATTTATCGCGCATTCGGTTCCTTGCACTAGTGCGCACTGATTACACACTGAGGCCTGGTTATAATCAATTCTTACATTTAACAAATGATATAGTCTTCAACGACCTACACAGGCCAGTGTTTTTTATTTTTTTTAAAAACATGCAACGTTTCGATCCCAGATTTGGATCCTTCTCAAGCTTTCTTTTCACACAATTGTCATTTGATAATCCACCGCTCGTTTGGCCAATATCATTATCTATTCGGCTAATATCTTACATTTAACTTTGTCTGAATACACGTTGAAAAAATATTTCGTACGGATGCAGTACAGATTATTTCATTGGCCGAGGAATATTTCAAGAGATATTCAAGACGATCCTTAAATATAAGAATTGACTGTAAACAAGCCTCAGCGTGCACTCAGTGCACACGGAAAGAAAACTGGAGCTGCCGCGGCTAAAAACAGCACGTGGCAACTAAATGTCAGTTGTAAACTATGGATAGCCAACATTTGGTTCTGACAGCTAAATATTTTGCTACTGTGCCCGTTGTATTAGGTGCGAACCGTTCGCCGTGCACTAGAAATTCCCAGTTACGGTAGCAAAATATTTTCAGCAAACCACGATTAGCCACGGTAGCGAGGTTTTCTTCGAGGCAAGCACCCAAACTCGCTGTTATTCTACTGCGCCACTTGGTAACCTCTGAATCTTTCGGTTCGGTCTCGAAACTCGAACGAATCAACGGTTCGCGATCTACAAGCCAAAAATCGTTTGTCTCTTGGCTACGAGATTCGCTGCGGTAGGGTAGTAGACAGAGACACAGATATAGAAACCTTTGACTATCAAAGATAGAAACCGTGATTTCTATATCTGTGTCTCTGTCCTAACTCCTACTACCGCAGCGACTCTCGTGGCCAAGAGACAAACGATTTTTGGCTTAAAAATTCGACCTACCTCCACCATATGACTCGAAGGACCTGTATGTAAGACCGTGGTCACAGCTCCGAAATGACGTTTTCAGTTTTGAACGTCTTCTTTTTGAACGTCAGGTTTCACCGACTGTTGCGTAAATAACTAGATAACGTGCGTGCAAAATCCAATTGTTCGTTTTCAAGAGTGTGAAAAAGTCTTCTCGAGAGCCGCGTCGAGGGCCGCATCGAGGGCGGCGCGTTTTATCGCGACGCGATCGTGTTTACGAATATAACGGGTGACATCTGGTCGGTGAAGAGGAAAAAAAAAGGGTGGACAGGAATGGCTCTCTACGACAATCAACACTGGCTCCTGTCGCACATCAGGGACAGCTTTCTCGCGACGGACGACACAGGTTTGCACTTACGATCAATCTAGGTTAGAAACGTCAACGGATTATCCGCGGGGCGTTGCACCCGTCAGGATAGTGTCCTGACAATGAGGCATTCCCGATAACGCGCCTCTGCGAGATAAATTGGATTGAAATTCATCGTTCACGTGCCAGTGTAATTCAATAATGTACGTGCTAAATGTGCCAATTTACGGCACTACGCTCTGTATTATTTTATTTCGAATTGTAATTATTTTACGCTAAATTAATACCTTTTGTCATTGTCGATTAGGTATGTGTGACATGGTGATACTGGGGGAGGATATTCCCAAGCAGCTGATGAAGAACGGGACTCTGCAATGTTATCCTGGTATGGAAGAGAGCGACGAGGAGGATCTGGACGTAATGGGGGAATCGTACGATATACAAATGGGTATGTACTTTCGCTCTGTATTATTTTACACAATAATATCCACAATATGTTATTCGAAACTCGAGTCGGAATTGATTCGGTTTGACATCAACGCCCGCAAAATAATTTTGACGGCGTATAAATTTTCTTCTGATCGAAAAGAGAGTTAGATCAGAGAGTACAGATTGTTTTTAATTAAAATCCTTTGTTATGGCGCTCTCCTGACCGCAACATTGTTTTAGACATGGAATTCAGTCACAGCAGTCACAGACAGAGATCCAATACTGCGCAAAGACTGGAGAAAATGGACATGGAAAGGAAAAAGGCTGCCAGAGTCAAGCATGTCAAGTGGGAGCACAATCCTAATGCCGTGACGCCGACAGATCAGTCAGATCTGTTTCAGAGGAAAGATTTTCGTAGGAAAACGCCACTGAAAAGGGGACAATCTCTTTTGTCGGAACAGCTCGAAAAGTGTCCTAATTTACCACCGAATCCGTTCAAGGAATACGCCAAATTTGATGGCAACGTATGTAATATTGATTTGTCACTTTCCTTAAATAAGCTCATTTTCAAAAGATGTTTTAGTAAATAAAAAATAATGTAAATACAATCAAGAGTTAAAACGACCTAGGCTGGTAAATCTTATTTAATAAATTAAATTACGACGTTTCGGCTAGTAATACTGGTCCTTCTTCTCAAGTGTATCTTACGCTACCCCGATCAACTGTTAGAGCAAAGGATAGGAAACATGTAGTACATAAAAAGTAAATGTATATCCATCGAAATAAAGAGATCGATTACGTCACTCCGCACGCCGACAGACAAATGTCTAGTCGTACACCAGCCCAGAGGAAAACTGCTCTGCCTAGGTCGTTTTAATTCTTGATTGTATTTCTTTTATCACTGGCGACTTACTATTTACAAAAATTAAAAAATCACATATATTACAAGGTTTCTGATAACAAAACGTAAAGATTATGCATTAATTAATCTTATAGCTTTGTGACTTCCATAAAAAAAATTATGGATTCGTTGTATATTCGAAAAATGTTTGCAGGCGCAGGTGAGCATCCCTGTAAGAAAATACAGAATATTCATGTGCATGTTGCCGAAAGAGGACCGGATGTATCCGCTTCAGGTGGTGGTGACAGTGACAGCACGGGTGTTGGACTTCATCGGGTTGATTTGCTACAAATATGCAAGTGAACATCCCGATCATAATTTAAAGTCTGTAACAAGTTAATTCCCGTTGCCAGAACGTGTATGTCTTATTCATGAGGTCCCCGTCGGCCGTTATTTCCAGCGAGAACGTCTCAGATTATGGGCTGTACATCACCGAGGACGACGGTGAGATAGACTCGGCCTTCCCTTGCCTGGACCCGTGTGAAACAATCTCCAAGTTCGAGTTCACCACGCTGGGCCTGATCGAGATGAAGCCGAGCGATAAAGCGCGACACAACACAATCAGTTGCATCGAGAAGAAAAATGAAGAGGACCCGGAGATTAAAAACAAGGAGCAGGAGGAAGTAGCGAATGACCTGGCCAAGATGGAGGGTCACACTACCGCGATGGAGGCGCCGTTGTATCAGTCGTATAGGTAGTTCTATACTTTATGTTAGATATTACGTTCTTTTGTATTAAGTTCTTTTGTAAAGTATTTCAATTAGAATAAAGCTATACTGTAATAACAAGTAATTAGTAATTTACACGAAAATACGGAAGTGATGAACAATTATATTGTTGAAAACAAAAGCATAGCATTGAAAATTAAAGCCAACGGCACACGGTACTATTTTTCCTACTGGATTGCTTGCGAGAGCCAATCAGGATTTAGCCTTAAGTCATCTGATCGAAAACTCTGTATCCCGATTGGCTCTCGTAAGCAATCTAGTAGGAAAAATAGTATCGTGTGCCGTTGGCTTAAATTGTAAAAACAAAAGAATAATATAAATGTTGAGGTTGCATAACGTACGTATTTCCATTTGCAGGGTGTATATAATTAACAAGATGCGAGCAAAGACCGAGATTCATCTCGGAATATCGGGCGAGAAGATAGAGATAGATCCAGTAATAACTGGCAAAGGCGCTGCTAGATTTTGGAACAGACAGCGAGCAGTCAGTTATCACATAGACAACATCGCCTGGTGCGAAGTGACGGAGACTAAGGGATCGAAAACTGTGTTTACACTGGTTTATACCCCGCAATCCAACGCTTCAGATAATTTTCTCAGTTAGTTACTTTCTTTATACACGTTGCTCCACGATTTATTAACTTATTTATTAATTCGTTATTTTTTGCGATTTTCAAATAAAGTTTTACGCTGAAGATTCAGGGGATGCTTGAGTGATTCTACACTTTTGGCACCTTTCGCTCCTAGAACTGTCAATTCGTGAAAATATTTGTCTAATATACAAAAAAGAAGATTAGGTAACCTACAACTTATTCGAGTGAATAGACTTCTTGTTAAGCTTCTAAACTTAATTTCAATGATACCATGCTTCTTTGACTTAATCTGAATAGTGGAACACTGTCGGTTCGTACACAAAAGCCACATAATTTGTATATTAAGCCCGCTGCAGACGATGCTTTTTTGCCTGATTATTAGCTGGATTTGCATGCTCACTGTATTGTGGGCAGCGATGATAGCAGTACTGCTGACTGTGTTACTGACTTGACTTCAAACGGTGCTGGTTTTCGCGTGACAGCTCTGCTTGAAGCTCAAGTACTGTAACCCTCGTGCAAAGAAAATGTGACTACGTTTCCACCGAGGGTCAGAGTCGGGTCAGAATTGGATTGGGGTTTGGTGTTTCCACCGCAAGAGCGTTCACCCCAACCCGATTCTGACCCGACTCTGACCCTCGGTGGAAACATAGTCTACTTTGATCACGTTACCTAAAGCCACATTCTGATTGGTTCTCACAATGAGCATGCAAAAGTAGCACCTGATCTATCAGGGAAATCTAGATCTGCCAGCAGAGTGACAAGCGAACTACACAATTTCTAGCATGGAAGTCCGTGAGATTGCCAGCAGAGGCGCCAGCTAGTAATCTAGCAGACAAAAAAAGCATCGTCTGCAGCGGACTTTAGACAAATGTTTTCACGAATTGACAGTTCTAGGAGCAAGAGGTGCCAAAAGTGCAGAATCACTCCAGCATCCCCTTCGGGCCAGTTTCACAACATCAGTTAACTGCTAACCGCAGGTTAATTGATTCTTTGTCTTAAATAATAAGATCGAAAAAGATAGGGGAGTCGACTGAACCCTGGTTAACCGATGTTTGTGAAACTGGTTCTTGATGTTTCATAAACGATATTTTACTATCACCGATTGTGTTACAGGCCAAAGTCATTCGCTTCACCAATCAGCATCTTTCAAGAATCACGATTTTGAGGCGGACTCGGTGACGGCCGAGGAAATCGTGCGGAAAATCAACCACATCCTGGAACTGCACAGCAGCCAGTCGAGAAAGGAATATCTCGCGCAGAAGGAGAGGAAAGCAGCGAGGAGGAAGAGCTTTCATCTGCACAGATGACAGCTCTATTGGTTATTCCGTACAATTGTAGATTATTTGAAGCATTGAACATTTATGTACCATAGAACGTGATCGTACGAGTCGCTCTTAACATTTTAAATATCTGCATACGATCGAATCGATATCTCGAATCTCGTTGACGCGCCAGAAATGGCGGAAAGAAGGGTAGGCAGTCTTCTCCGCGGAAAGTAGACGTATTCCACAGACATAAAGATTAATGTTGTAGAAATATCGGTAAATTATTTTGTATTTATTGTATCTCATCGCTGTCTCATTGATGCGAGCGCGCCGCAAACACGCCGAGCATCGTATAATCTAGTAGTGTGCGTAGTGTTGTGCATATTTAATTAATTTAAGTGTTATTTATACCTTTATTATGCTCCTATCGCCTGTACATTTGTAGAATTAGAAGAATAAACAATATACTTAGAAACATGTGCATCCTCACTGCTCCGAATGTTTGATCATGTTTCCAGTGGCCTTGGATATACTCCTTTCTATTCTCTCCGTGAATCGCTGGTTCAACTTTTTTGTGAGTCGATGGAACGTATATATCTTCACCATCAAGTCCAACATCTTCTCTCTGTTCTCGCTAATTTGTTCGTAATTGGGACGCATCGAGATAAAATCTCTCGCGTCTTCTTCCACCGCGTCTATATCGACAACCTGCCCTAGTCTCTCCACGCTTGCTTTCTGCTTGGCCAGGTTTCTCCGTTGAGCCTTGCGATTCCTATACTCCTCTTGCCAGTCCTTTCGCTCCTGCCTGAGCTTCTCCAAGTATTCCGTCATATTGAAAACCTCGGCACCGTCCTTTGCATCGCGCTCGTCCTCATCCTTCGAGGTAGGATCGCTCTCGTTGATTGTAACTTCACCTGGAAGAAGACGTTCGGTTATTAGAGTAATTGTTCCGGAGCTCAGCAGATTCTTGACATAAAAGTTGGCATTTTCGGAACGAAACGTCGCCCGTAAGAATCCACATCCGATCTCCAGTTTTGTATCTTTAGATTCGGGATTCGGCGATGATGTTTCGACCGCAACACTTCGCAGAACGAACTAACCTTCATTCCGTTCGCACGTCTTGGCACGCGCTTGGAAGATCAACGATCTCCGCTTGCGGACGGTCCTCTCGGATTTCAATTCCTCATCTACGTTCAACGTATCATTCCCGGCCATTGTCGGGCGGTTCGTCCGTGGTCACGACGGAATGTCACTTCTCGTCAACGCTCGGTCGCCGCGCGCGTACGTTTACACAACATGGCGGGACAACTTTCAAACTTATTTTAAACAAACGCACGCATGGACCACGTGACGCGTTGCAGCCAATCGGAGAGGCTTGGAGAATCAGCTGATCCCATCCCATCCTCGGATCACGTAAAGCCTATCGCACAATGTCGGGCAACAGGCAATAGGAATAGGGAATAGAATTTTTGACGCGTTGGATTCGTCGGAAATTTTCTTCCAACCAAATCGATCGCGTCGGAAATTCTATTCCCCTGTTCCTGTCGCCTGGTATTGTGTGATAGGCTTAAGACGCAAACGTTTTATCGTAAAACACGAAAACACTCAATTCAGGAGTCTAATAAAAAAAGATATGGATTTAGCCGCACGTCACCTGATTAAAAACTCTGCATCCTTATTGGCTCTCGCAAGCAATCCAGTAGGAAAAATAGTATCGTGTGCCGTTGGCTTTAAATTTTATACCATTTAATTTCATTTTACTTTTAAAAATAACACCTAACCGGAGAGGGGTCAAAGGGTCCGCGCTGTGACTCGTCACGTGACCCGCGGTTTAATTCGCCATTTCCGGAGGAGTCCAGGCGGCGCTGAGAACCGTCCCCTATTTTCCCAGGAGGGGAGTTTGTACCCCCTGCTGCCAAAAAGGGGCAGCGCGCGCGCGCGACAGAGAGAGAGAAAGAGTAAAGAGGAGAGAGAGAGAGAGAGAGAGAGAGAGAGAGAGAGAGAGAGAGAGAGAGAGAGAGAGAGAGAGAGAGAG
>NW_011967238.1:362946-393172 GCF_000949405.1 Vollenhovia emeryi | reverse complement strand
AGAGAGAGAGAGTGTGCGTGTCGCGTGGTGCGTGTGTGTGAGTGATGCGAAAATTGTCAAATATCGGGCGCATGACGGCGGTGTGGCGAGCCCGGTGAGCCTGGCGTTGGTGGAGTGCGTGGCGTACGTAAAAAAAAACCAAACATTTAAAAAAAAAGGGAAAAGAAACCAACAACAAAACAAACACGTAGCCGCGTCAGGCAGCGCCGAGGAGTCACGGCGTGCGGGGCGCGATGTCGAGCACCCTGGAGAAGAAGATCATGAACCTGGAGGAGCGGCTGCGGGCGGAGAACGAGTCGCGGGACCGGGACAGGCAGGTCGGCGGCGGCGGTGGCGGCGAGGCCGGCGGCCCGGGCGGCGTCGGCCTGCACTCCTCGTCTTCGTCGTCGTCGTCCTCGGCGACGGCGGGCCCCGCGTCCAGCCCCGCGCTCCGCAGGCCCCGGCAACGTAAGCAGCCCGCCACTGGTGGCACGCGTGCGAGTCCGCCCGGGGATCCTCCGCTTCCCGGGTCGATACGATCCCCGTCCTGCCCCGGCGATGCGTGGTCGCGTTCGCGCGCGCGTACAGGTTATGTTGACCGTGTCGCGGCTGTTGATCGATCCCACCGCGGTTGATCCCGTGACTCGACCCGGCCCGGCAGGGATCCTTTTCCGTCGCTTGTCGTTCGCCCATTTTTCGCCGAACCACTTGTAGATCGCGAACCGTTGATTCGTTCGAGTTTCGAGACCGGACCGAAAGATTCAGAGGTTACCAAGTGGCGCAGTAGAATAACAGCGAGTTTGGGTGCTTGCCTCGAAGAAAACCTCGCTACCGTGGCTAATCGTGGTTTGCTGAAAATATTTTGCTACCGTAACTGGGAATTTCTAGTGCACGGCGAACGGTTCGCACCTAATACAACGGGCACAGTAGCAAAATATTTAGCTGTCAGAACCAAATGTTAGCTATCCATAGTTTACAACTGACATTTAGTTGCCACGTGCTGTTTTTAGCCGCGGCAGCTCCAGTTTTCTTTCCGTGTGCACTGAGTGCACGCTGAGGCTTGTTTACAGTCAATTCTTATATTTAAGGATCGTCTTGAATATCTCTTGAAATATTCCTCGGCCAATGAAATAATCTGTACTGCATCCGTACGAAATATTTTTTCAACGTGTATTCAGACAAAGTTAAATGTAAGATATTAGCCGAATAGATAATGATATTGGCCAAACGAGCGGTGGATTATCAAATGACAATTGTGTGAAAAGAAAGCTTGAGAAGGGTCCAAATCTGGGACCGAAACGTTGCATGTTTTTTAAAGAATAAAAAACACTGGCCAGTGTAGGTCGTTGAAGACTATATCATTTGTTAAATGTAAGAATTGATTATAACCAGGCCTCAGTGTGTAATCAGTGCGCACTAGTGCAAGGAACCGAATGCGCGATAAATGTCACAGCTTTAGGAGTGGACGTTGACGTAACGTTAATGTAAATACGCGAAATGTATACGGGATTGATCTAGCTGAATTCTGAATCAAGGAACCACTCGATAATACACTAATCTATCAATCTAATCTGTAAGCTCGACGGACTCTTTGGTGAAATAGCCTTTCAACGTGATTCTGATTTGTTAAGGCCAGCGCACGTTTATTTATACGCACTGAATCGTAAGGAAGTTGTGCTTAATTATAAAGAAACGTGTGGCGCGAAAGGAACAGGAGCAATGGATTAAAATATTACTCGTTTCTTGACAGTTGTGGACATGGGTACCCCGACGCGACCCAGAAGGCAGCTAGACCTGCCGGTTTCGCAGATGACGCCGCCAAAGATGCACGACAGCGAGGTCGAGTCGAAGCTGCAGGAGATCATGAAGATGAACGGCATCCTGAACATCGACGGCCACAGGTATCAGACGGAGATGAAGGATCTGGAGCATCTGGGCGAGCTCGGTAACGGCACCTGCGGGCACGTGGTCAAAATGAAGCATAAGCCGAGCGGCGTGGTGATCGCCGTGAAGCAGATGCGGCGCTCCGGGAACGCGGAGGAGAACAAGAGGATAATCATGGATCTCGACGTTGTGCTCAAGTCGCACGACTGTCCGTACATTGTGCAGTGCCTGGGCTGTTTCATCACCGAATCCGACGTTTGGATTTGCATGGAACTGATGGCGACGTGCCTGGATAAACTGCTGAAGCGCAGCAGGCAGGCGATACCGGAGGATTTTTTAGGGAAAGTTACAGTAGCAGTAAGTTTCTCTTGGCGCTCTCGCCTGTACGGTGCCTTGTCGCGAGCTCTAGGACCCTCTATCTTCGAGAGTTATGGAAAAATTACAGTGGGAGAGGAGACGTGTAGATCCAGAGAGAAGATAATTTTACCGTGCATTGTTTTCGAAGTTGAGATGCTACTCGACTTTGTTCCTCTTAAAATCTGAAATGGCTTTCGCTTTTGTGATAATTTTGAAATGATTAGAAAAACGATTTTACATTACGATTTTTTTCTCTCCGTAGACAGTAAAAGCATTGTCGTACCTGAAAGAGAAGCACGGTGTAATTCATAGAGACGTGAAACCTAGTAATATATTACTGGACGAGACGGGAGGGGTGAAACTTTGCGATTTCGGGATCTCTGGCAGACTGGTCGACAGCAAGGCGAAGACGAGAAGCGCGGGATGCGCGGCGTACATGGCTGTGAGTAGATATGTACATCCCAGCGTAGGGAAATGTTGAAACTTGTCGAATAATCTCGTGCACTCCTATTCGTTCATTGTGCAGCCTGAGAGGATAGATCCACCGGACCCTACTAAGCCAGATTACGATATAAGGGCGGACGTGTGGAGTTTGGGCATTACTCTAGTGGAACTAGCTACGGGAGTATTTCCTTATCGAGACTGCAAGACTGATTTCGAGGTAGAGTTTCCGCCGGAAATTTCTTCCGGCCTCTTTGTTATCTCTGCGTGATCATAGTTGGTATAGAAAGAACCTGGTAACTTTTAAATTACGACATGTAAATACGTTTAGTGTATCAAGTCTTGTGTCGACGGTGCTAGAAATCGGCCCGAGATCTCGACCCAAGAAATGTGTAGCCCGTCAACTGCAGTTTTTCTGTAAAAGATGCAAGTCGATTGGCCACATATTTCTCGGACCGATTTCTAGCATTGTGAACACAAGGCTTTAGAAAGCAATTCTTTTGCTTTTAGTTCAGCGAGGAGTTGCTTGGTTTCCAACCGCAGATCTATATATCGTTCTAAGTTTATTATTTGATCTGCTCATTGCAGGTACTGAGCAGAGTAGTCCAAGACGATCCTCCGTCTCTTCCGGCGGACGCGCTCTTCTCCAAGGAGTTCAGGAACTTCGTCTGCTGCTGCCTGACGAAGAACTACAAGCACCGGCCAAAGTACCCCAAGCTCATGGAGCACCCCTTTATTCGCAAGTACGACGTTGTACAGGACGGCGAGACGAATTCCGCCCTAACAAACTCCGGCTGTCAGTGGTTCGGCAAGGTCATGCGGCAGCTGGAACCAAGGTGGGAACCGAGGGTCTGCTAATTGCTGTTTGGTGTACGCTTATTTTTGTTAGATTAGACATAGTATCTAGGATTTTTAATATTGTGACAGGAAAGACAGGATGATGATACAATCATTAAGAACGCTGGCGCGACAGCGAGATCGCGAACTTTTAAACATGGCATGAGATTCCTGACTAATAAAGATACTGATCTCTGGTTTGGTTATCTATTTTGTTTATCTTTCGGCAATATAACCAGGTTTAATCGCGTTTTTACGAGTGATTTTTATAAAGACTTTATGCACTTAATAACATATTCACGGTCAGTGAGTTTTGGACCGAAGCGTTTTGCGAATTGGCCTGTCGTTGGACGTTAACGATTGTACGAGGGGTGTCCCGGAATTATGGCGTCTTTGGCTCTTAGCCAGCGGATTCTCTCGTTGATCGCGCGTCGACAACTGAAGAATCATCGATCTGAGAGTTCGTCCGAAAAATTTACGGCCGAAGAAAGACGCGATATACTCCCGGAACATCCGGTACATATTTATCTCTGATACTGCTTTGCAAAAAAAAAAACTGACTGATTTATAATTCCTTCTTTCGAATTAAAAGTTTGCGTGCGTATTGAATTGTGTTGCAGCGTTGAGCTTGAGGGAGGCAGCGCGGCGTAGCATCCTCCCTCTCCCTCGTTCCTTTCTCCTCTCCTGCCTCCGCTCCTTCCCGGACAGACCGCCTGAGAATCCCCGAAAGAGACTTTGAAAAGAAAAGAGAAAAAAAGAAAAGATAGACTACCCCGCTCTGCTCAGAGTATCCAAAAATCTGCCCAATTTTCATTTCGAGTTGTTTGGTTTGTGCACGCGCCTGTTACACACCCCACCCTTCAACCCCCACTCACGGTAAGCATTGTTTTTTTATTTATTTCAATATATTTTCGTTTCTCTCTTCTCGCCTACTTTTGTTGCGTTTAGCGTAGCGACTCGTCCGCTCGGTCGCAATGCACGCATAATTTTTTTCCCTTGTGCACACGCCGTTTTTCTTTTCTTTTTTTGCAAACTGATCTCGCGAGATGAATCTGCGAATCTACTATTGCAGACCGGGGGGACGAAATTGCTGCAGCGAAATTGACGTGCGAGCGCGATAAAGAGGATTGGGGATCGCGTGGCTATCCCGATCGTATAAATTTGTATTGCATCGTTTACTTCCTTTCTTAACTTTGTCGAGAAAATGTTCATAGATCCTAAGATTTCTTGTCACTTTGACGCAAAGCTTTCGCCGTGCGCAGCTCGTTCCACGACTTACATGACGAAAGACTCTGATTTCGCAGCATGGTCCTCCGTAAGTTTCCGGCACGGTTTAGAAAGAATCTAATATGTTTCTTTTAACAGAAAACTTCTTTCCTCATCTGCGTTTTGCATGCTAACGATTAACGTTCTGCTCTAACTTTCATTAACTCTTCTAGACTGAGGTTTTTTGCAGAGTCATCACGGTACGATTATAGGATGATAGCGGTATACACATATATACATATACGTGTCGAGTCAGATCACATTTGACGGGAAATCAACCGCGCACTCGGGGAAGTGTTTCCTCGAGAAAATTTCATTCGATTGGCCATTTAGTTCCAGACTGCCAGGAGGCCAGCAGCAGCGAGTTTCGGGTCACGTGTCCCTGAAGCAGACGGCTCATCTTCGGGCGCAACCCGAGATGCCGGCCTTCCTGAGGAGCAACGTCAACAGCGGCATCAGAGAGCCGCCGAACTCCGGTGGCTTTCCGCCGTTTCATCAGCGTACCAATAGCGAGAACGGCGCGAACTACGTGCCCTACAGTCCGTACGCTCTTCGCCGGAAGGAGACCGCCCGGCCATTCTCGCCGCCGATATCCAAGGAGGTCGCGGCGGATCAGTCGGAGCCGAATCTGCCGCCGCGACCTTTCTCGCCCTACCGGCAGCAGAGTGTCACCAGGCACGACTACAATTCTTCGAATCGCTGCACGACGACGAACGGTCAGGGTAGGCAGGAGACGACGGCGACGACCACGACGACGGTGACGGTGACGATGACGACGACGGCGAGACCGTTCTCTCCTTACAGGACTCAGGACGCCAGCTTGGACAGCAACGGGCGACCGTACTCCCCGTATCGCAGCAGCCGTTACGAGGAGCGCGACAGTGGCAACAAGGCGGACCGATGGCAGGGAGGTGTCTCGAGATCGCTCAGTCCCTTCACCAGGGACTATTCGCCCTGGCGGCGGGAGAACGTCGATCCGCCCAATGTCATTCAGCCGCCACCCGCCACGTACGACAACAGCGGCCGTCACTCACCGTTTCTGCAGCATCGACTCGTGCAGCCACCGTCGCAGCAGCCCGCGACGCTCCAAACTTATCCGCAGACACAGAACATCTACGCCAGCCCGATGATCAGCCGCAAGAGGTAATTGGAGGCCTCCTAAATTGATTCACCTGTATTAAAACGTGTTGTTGGAATTATCTTTTGAGACATGTGGCGCTTGGAACGTAACATTTACTGAAGTATAATTACGTGAGGTGATTCAATTGAATACTCTGCTTATTCTCACATTCTTTATTCGTTATTTTATTTAATTTGAGTCTAATTGTATTCTTTATCTTTCAATCAGCTTTATTTAGTTTATTTTATAATTTAGTATGTGTAGCTTTGCAATATTTTGCTCAAAAATATTTTGCGGTCCACAAAGTCCAGTTTCATCATAAAGCATATAAATATTCAAACATAGAAGTCTCTTCAAGTTGCCAGTAATAGATGATAATAATAATCAAGCGTCTCACTAGTGAGCAGAGTAGGGAAGTCCAGGTTCGAACCCTGGCCGAGGTAATAGCTTTCGCAATAAATTTTCTGTATTAAAACATTGGCCGGTTAATGTCGACTAAAAAGTTTGATTATTCATATAAATGTTGTTACTTATACTGTCAGGTTTCCTTCTGAGCCACCGCCGCAGGGATCTCACGGCTCCACTAGTCCACAGTTGTGGATCTCCCGTTTCGCGCATCAACTGAAACAGGAGTCGCCGCCGTCGTCATTGGTGATGCCACCGCAGCAGATCGTCGGCTCGAAGGAGTCCGCGAAGAAGCGCTTCGCGTCCTACGTGCGCCTCAGGCTCGGCAGCGAGCGCGCTCCTTCGCCGGAACCACCGCCGAGACTGAGTCGCGGCGAGTCTCCGCTCGCCCTTAGGAGGAACTTGATCGATCAGGCGTCTCCTTCCTTCTCGCGAAGGTGTGCATCCCTGCCGTTTGCCTGCTAAAGACAATAATTTCCTGAATAATTAAAGTGTAACGAAGGCTACAATATGAAAACGGTGTCAAGCGGGCAAGGGTTAATGTGAGCCAAGCTCAGAATACAAAGCGCAGTCTTTGGTGTATAAAATCTCATTTGAAATGAAATTGAGATCATTAAAGCCTAATCAACAACACTCTATTTTGTAGCCAATAAATACATTTAAAAAATTTGTGCAAGTTGATCAATTGTACATTGTACAATTCTGTGCTGTCGACAAATTTTTTTAAGCGTTTTCATTTGTTTATATAAAATAGAACGTTTCTAGACGTAAAGAGTACGTTGTAAATTAGGCATAAAGGATTTTATACACCAAAGACCGCGTTTCGTTTTCTGTGCTTGGTTCACATTGGTCCTATTTCACTTCGCACTGTTAATTTTCTGAATAATTATGAATTATATAATCATCATTGCTTCTTGGACGAGAGCGAAAGAGAACAATGTGTACACGACTGGGCTTCTTTTAGGTACGTCTCGCCGTCTCCGCCTCAGCCGCCGCCTAGAAGATTGTCGGAAAGCAATTCCGTGCCTGGTAGCCCGCAGCACGTGCGAGCTCGTCTACGCTACACGCCCGAACCTCAGAGGAGACCTCCGCCACCATAACCCACCGCTACAATCATTAAGCCTTATTATTATTCCTTGGTGCCATATGCGACTACGGACACTCGGATGGCGATCAGGTGCACCATGTAGTAGCGAGGTGCACCGTCATCCGGCAACGGTTGCGCGCACAGAAGCGAGTCACAGAACGTGTAGACGCGGACGTATACACGACGTGTTCTCGAATGTTATAAACCAAATGAAAAAAAAGTATATATATATAAAGAGCCGTCGTGAACTCGAAGTTGTACGCGAGTCGAAGATTTGTACGGGAACGTCGATTTAGCGTGCGAAACGGCCGAGATCGCCGGGAAATGCTTCATCTTGATTTGACATTTTCACGCATTTTCGGATTCGCGGACACGTCGGACGCGAGAATTGCCTTAAGAGACGACACGGGGACTTACTACTAGCTAGTGCGAATATTTCAGATCTCCGAGAGATTTCCGAGTACTCCAGGTCTCTGATCGGAGAGTATTTTCTGAATTCCTTATTGATGTTAGAACGTAGGAAAAGGGTGAAACGTCTTTTTCGCGTCTAGAACGCTTCACACGCTAAAGTCGTTGTAAACGTAAACCTCTGCACGGTCGAGTAGCTTTTAGCCGAATCGCGCCGGCCGCCACCGGTCTCGATCGGACCTGGCGCGCGAATGCTTGGAGCGAATTGTTTTCTACGAGATGCCAGCGGGCGGGAAAGCGAAAGATCGCGTGGATCAAACCTCGGGGAAGGGAAGAGGAAAGGACGATTTTAGTTTCGGTACAAATTCTCGCCGAGCTCTTTTGCCTTGACCGTTCTTCTAAGCGGAAGGAAACAATCGATTAAGGATTTAGTCTAGGATTCATGTTATAACCGAGAGAGTGCGACTGGCGCTCCGAGGCCCGCGTGCACGCGTTTTACGTACGCGAGGGGGTTGTTCCGCGCGGCGAGACGCAAATCGATCCACCTTCGTCGATAACTCTCTTCTCGATGTGTATTTATTCGATGACGCGCGACGAGAAATACGATGCTCAACTTTTTATATCGTTTGCGTATTAAAAATGAAAAAAAAAAGAGAAAACAGGTACAGCGACGGAGGAGCGCGGCATTGATCGCGACGTTTTTTCTAATCAGCCTCGACGCGAGAGAAGTATACACGGTGTATCGTGCCGTACACGAAGAAAAATGCGTAAACCGTTCCTATCCGCCCTTCGTTTACGCTTCTTTCTGTCAATTTCGAGAATTTCGTCGAAGGAGAGGGAGACGCGACGAAACGCAACGAAGCTCGCTCTCTTCTCTCGGACGGCCTTGCGGTACGACTACGAATCGCGGTCTCACAGTGACTTCTTTTCCACGTTTTACTATTAATATTGATAGACTATTATTCGGAAGCAACGTGTAAAATGCGAGAGCGAGTCGTAGGTTCACGAGTGGGCGTGATCCAGGGTGCTTTCCGGCAAGAGACGCGGATTGACGGTGTAAAGCCCGTATCAGACTACGGATTGAGATTGAGATTAGATTGGAAATTTGACCAGTCAGAGTACTTTGCTAATCTCAAGTTCAGTGAATTTCACTCTGACTGGTCAAATGTTAATTTAATTCCAATCTCAACTCGTAGTCTGATACGGGCTTAACGCAGAGAATCATTTTATCTTCGTTCAACAACGGCAAGAGACGCAGATTGACGGTGTAAAGCCCGTATCAGACTACGGACTGAGACTGAGATGAGACTGAAATTTGACCAGTCGGAGTAAACTTTACTAGTCTCAAGTTTAGTGAATTTTGCTTTGACTGGTCAAATCTCAATCCACAGTCTGATACGGGCTTAACACAGAGAACCATTTTATCCACGTTTAACAATGACAAGCAACAAAGATGAAGTGTTCCGCTGTGTTACACAGCGTCGACTGTGTACGTTGCCGGAAAGCACCCCCCAGTGTCGACAGTCCAGCCGGGAGGGACGTTATCGTCCACACTCGGCTTTTCTTCGCGGACGAGAAAAGGGGAGAAAAGTAAGAAAGAAGAAGCGGGAGCACAATAATTGTCGCGGTAGAGCACGTCTCGTAGAGTTCTACCACGGAGGACGAATGTATATTACTCAATCAGCAGGGCGTGCACGGCGTCGCTCACACGACACACACACACATACACACACCCATACGCATCGAACATTACACACGTTACACACACGGTTTTAGAATGTTGTAATTATTATTTTTAATTAACATTTAATCTCTAACTACGTTCAAGTCTACACTCGTAATCACCTTTGTCGTTTATTTGACAAAAGGATCTGTTGCAATGTAAATAAACTTATATTTATACGAGCTGTCGCGTCTCCCTCTTTCCTTCCTTCCCCGCCACTCCCGTCCTCCGAGCGTTTCGAAAGTATGTCGTTACTATTTTTTCAGTTGCGCTTTTGTCATTTTCAATCGAGTCGACGCGTTCTATTTGGAGTGACGAGGGGAATTGCGCAAGTCATTCGGCTGGTCGTCCTCGCCAATTGCGACGAAACGTAGGGTAAAAATGTAAATCTTCAATCGTTTTCACTCGTACGTCAACCAGTTGAAAAATGTCGAGTAATGGCCAGAGAGAGAGAGAGAGAGAGAAAAAAAAGCACAAATATTTCCTCTTAAATTAATTTTAGCGGGCCACACGTTGCTTATTGTTGCTACGTGCGCAAATAAATATATCGCCAGGTGGAATAATTACATGTAATTACCATAACGTGGAATAGATAAGAATTTCATTATGGCATGGTTCAAGTTTTATCGTGGCATCGAGTCAAATGTCGAAAGAAATTACGCACGCCTCCCGAGGCTTCGAGGTTAATTTTTTTTCCTCCCGATTTAACTCTTTATCATCGCGCGCGTATATTTACATTCCTAATCCGTAATTTCGCGACCGAGAGGCACGTCGGGCCCGGTTTTTTTTTTGCGCCGATCGAGGAAGAGAAATATATATTTCCTCTAACTCGAATCTAATACGCCGCATAACTTATCGTTCGCCACGCTCCGATTGCCGGGCATATTATAGATAAGAATTCACCGTGACACACTTTAATGTATTCTTATCAACAAATTTCTGCCCGTTTGCTTTTCTTTCGGAAAGAATCAACGCGAACGCGGAGGAACGGTAGGGAGATTCGGAAATGTTTATGCACGTTGAAAATTACGCCTCCCCCGCCTTCGCAAATCCACCCCCCTCCGTTCTGCTTTCATTTTGTACAACATATAATAAAGTGACGTATAATACAATCTAATAATATGTCGCGCGCGACGACACGGTGCATACTCTAGCGGCGCAGCGCATTGGCTAAACATTGGCTAAATATTGATCCAGTGTTGGTTATATTAGAAATGCATTGGCCGATATTGTCCAACGTAAAGCCAATATTGGAGCACATGTAAATGCTGCACGATAATAATTATGTAATATTAGATTTATATTGGCAGTGCATTGGCCAATATTTAACAGCGCAATTGCTAAATAGACACATTGGCTAATTCCAACTAGCCAGTGTGAGCGCAAGTTGCTTTCATATTGTTAACAGCAATGTTAGCATCTTGCCATGCATCTACCCAAGTAGAACATATTAGCCGTGAAAACATCAAGATGACATCATTTTTGGATCACTCTTTATGCATCATGGTGACGTCAAAACGGCTCTCCGAGAGCACCTATTTGTGACACCTACCATTAACGTAGCACCTATTTGTAACACCTATCATTAACGTAGCACCTATTTGTAACATCTACCCAGTCAGAAATGACTTGAAAACCGACGTCGAAACGATATCGAATCGATGCATTTTTGGTTCCATTTTCGAGCCAAGTCGAAAGTGGAACCAAAAATGCATCGTTTCGATATCGTTTCGACGTCGGTTTTCAAGTCATTTCTGACTGGGTATCATTAACGTAGCTGTTTCGCGACAGTAATGCTCAAAAGTTTCTTCCAGACAGGAACCGGCACTCAATTGTTACAATGATATATTCAAAAGATAAAATAATAGGGGCCTTATTTTTGGACACTACTAATTGTTCAGGCTCTGAGCCCCTTATTTTATCTTTTGATTTTATCATACGAGCCATTTCCATTTAATTAAACAATGATATATCTCGATGCAATATTGTTCTAAAGAATACACTTACGATTAATACATAATATAAAATAGATTCGAAAGATTGTAGTTTGAGTCGCTGTTGCCGCATCTCTTACACTACACTCTTCTATCTATAGTAAAAATTTGAAACAATTCTTACATAAATAATTTTACGAAATAACTACCTTAAGACATCAAAATGTTGTCAAAATGATCTTGTTTTACAAAGCAAAGTTAATTAAATATTACACATTAAAAATAAATTGAAGTAATATAAGATAAACGTAATATCTATATGACTGATCGTGTAATCTGTAATAATATATTATACACGTCACGAATATCATAAAACAGCATGTCATAGATCAGTCATTGCAAAGTAAATCGCGATGTCGATCATTTTATGACGTAATATTCATCATTTTAATGTCATCTTGACGTTTTTATGATCAACTGGTTCTACTTGGATATGGTCGTATCGTTGTTGGCTTGGCCAGATGTAACAGATATAACATGCTTATATTCTGTTAGAAAATTGAAAACAATCTATGCTAACTCTTGACAGTATGTCCGTTTGATGTGTTCTCTCTTTAGCTGTGCACTTACACTTACAATAACATGTTAGCATTGTGCTAGCCTGCAATCACTCAAACATTGTATGCATATTCCTAGCAAAGAGCTGTGCATTTTATTTCTATACATTGCTCGAGCGCACTGGCTATCTGGGAAATAAGAGAAGGCGTCCATCTTACAATATCGCGCCAATGTATTGCGCTACTAGGGTAATTTTATCGCAATTTATAATAACGTAAACGCCGTGCTATACGCGACGCGTAAAAAAAAATAGAGCAAGTCTCCGAGTCGAATCTACCGTCCGCGAGTCACTTGACATTAAATCTTTACGGTCGAAATCGGGGATCCTCGCCCTTGACTTTCTCTGATGCACGCTCTAGGCGAGGGGAAAAAGAGGCGGCGCTCATCGGGAAAGATACCATGCTCTTTCATTCCTTTCCTCCTATGTGAACCCATAATGGCATTCTCACGCGCCAGCGCCGGGTATTCAGTTCGGAGCGTATATTTTTATCGTATCATGCCACGTAATCTCTAAGCAAGTCTCTTTTTTCGCTGACGGCTCATGCGCATTGGGCGCTGATGGATTTTCCAGCTTTACGCCCCGCCATGTTAAGATCACGCTAATTTGCATTCTCCTGCAAGAGAGAGAGAGAGAGAGTGAGAGAGAGAGAGAGAGAGAGTCGATCGAACTTCGCGTGCGGCCGAACTTTGTAACGCGCCACGTTACAACCGTTACATGCACGATTTCACGCGACTTCGCTGTCGCGCGCCGTCTGTCGAGAAGCCGACGCTCCATTCATTAACGGGTCTCGTTCGTTAAAGCCTGATCTACTAATGTGCACTTTGCCCACGGAAAGAAAGATGTAGCTAAGAACTGCACGTGGCAACTACATTTCCAGTTGTAATGGCTAATATTTAGTCGCGACAGTTGAATATTTCGCCACTGTGCCTATATTGTATTAGGTGCGACAGCAAACCGTTTGCCGTGGTTTAGAAATGTGTAGTCACGGCAGCAAAATATTTTTAGCAAACCATGATTAGCTACGGTAGCGGAAAGTTTTTTTTTCCCAGTGCGTCTAGAAACATTCTATTTTGTAGTCAGTAAATAAGTTTAGAAAATGTGCGCAAGTGCCCTAGCTGAAAAAATTTATCTAAATAACTGCGAAAATTGACTTGAAATAGAAATTTGTAGAAATTTTTGTATCTTTGTTGAAACATTTATTTTTTGTAAAAATATCTACGAAATAGTACCACAACTTGCGCTATTCTCAAATCAAGAAGTTGTCGCAAGTAGTGTTTCATACAAATGTACAATTTTGTAAAAATTAGTACAAACCTTACTAGTTGAAAAAAAATTGAGAAACAACAAAATCTTAAAGAATCAAAACATCCGCTTACTTGTAGAATATTACAAAAATTAACAAAAGTGTTCCAATTCTAGCATTTTCATGGTGATTTTTATAACACTGTTTAAATTTACGTACAAGTTCTTAGATTCTGTCAGTTATCTTATAGTTTTGTAGAATTTTGTAGAATTATTTTCTGCAAGATGGATAAATTGTATATTATACATTGTACAATCGTACATTGTCGACAAATTTTTTAAGTTTTTCGATTTGTTTTTATATAAAGTAGAATGTTTCTAGGTGCAGAGCGCACATTGTAGATTAATTAAGATACGCGAGAGTCCTCGAGTCGAGAGATAAACGTAGACGCGTAAATATCTCTGCAATCCCGGACTTCGCGAACGAATCTCTCTCGGTCTCGAGGACGAAGGAGAATCGAGGGTCCCGAACCTTCCAGAAACGGACGATTCTTCGCGAGTCGCCGGTCGCGAAATGCAATACAAATAAAGAAATGACGCGGAAGCGATTGGTATCGTTGACGCTCGCGACGGCGAAGTTGGCCGCGACAAAAGGCGAGTTCTCCGACAAGTTCAACAACTCGTCGTCCATTTTCGGACCGGATCGTATTGACTTATGACGCGCGGACGGGGAGAGGGAAGAATTCATTCCGTCGAAGTTAGACGCGAATGTGCGCTGTGCTTCGCGACACGTGGACTCGTTGACGAACGCTCGGGCGTTCTTCAGAGCGTGCCCGCGTTGCCCAGTGAGACACAATCGCCGATCGACACCGACGAGTCATTTCTCGCTGGGTCATTTGTCACCGGGCACAAATCATCGACGGAAATATACGGCGCCTATCGTGGAAACGTTCGGAACGGAAGCCGATCCGAATTATGCCGTTTCCCGTAGAAAACACAACAGAGATCTCGGAAATAGTTGAGCCATTCCGAACATTTCCATGATAGGTGCGTCTGAAACAGAACGCGAGCACCATACATTTTATTAGTAAAATGTGTACCAAGTATAACCCAGATAGCACAAGACACTCCTGTGAACATTTTAAGAATATTCTTCAAGAATATGTGGAATAGGTCATTCTTATATATTTATCTTATGTTCGTGGAACATTTGACTGGCAGTACCATAAATCTTTTTCGAATGTGAAAAGAATAATCTATCGAATATAGCGTGTCGGTTATATACGGTATGGTCAACTGGTTTCACTGCCTTTTGCATAAGATAAAGTGTATTACGCAATAAACAATGTGCAATACATAAACTCGATGAACATTAAAAGATTATTCTGAACGAATATTCCAAAGACGTTCTCGACGAGTATTCTAAAAACGTTATTCTTTGTTACGAATATACGATTTCTAATTGTAATAATCTATATATAATCTATAGAATATTCTGAAATTAAGAATATTTCCACTCCAGAAGAATATTCATAGAACTATGTGTGCTCTCTGGGAATTACTAGTAAAATCCCTGTCGGAAATAATTCTACAAAACTGTAAAATATAACTGCCAGAATCTAAGAAATTCTACATAAATTTAAAAAGTGTTATAAAAATCACCACGAAAGTGCTAGGATTGGAACACTCTTGTTAATTTTTGTAATATTCTACAAGTAAGCGGATGTTTTAACTCTTTAAGATCTTGTTGTTTCTCAAATTGTTAAAACTAGTAAAGTTTCGTACCAATTTTTACAAGATTGTACATTTTCATAAAATACTACTTGCAAGAATTTCTTGATTTGAGAACACAACAGTTTAATTTGTGGTACCATTTCGTAGATATTTTTACAAAAAAATTAATGCTTCAACGAAGATATAAAAATTTCTATCTCAAGTCAATAATTTTCGTAGTTATTTATAGAAATGTTTTTTCCGCTAGGGATGTACGGTAAAATTTCAAAAAGCTCTCATGAAGTTCTTCAAAATGCCACGTTGTTCCACGATTACACGATTTCCAGGGTAAATTCTGAGAGAAAATTCTCTCTCCGCGTATCCCGAACCCACCGACCTGACTTTGACGCGGTGGCCAGGAACCGAGCAGATTCCAGCGCCAAAGCGCAGCCGGGTAAGGGCCTGAGCCGAATGGCCGTCTTATACTCTTAAGACAATCTTTTATGTTTTAAGCCTTTTTGTCTTGAGGTAACGCACAATAACTGTCTAATTACGTCTCAAGAGTACAAGACCATTCCGCTCAGGCCCTATCGTAGAAACGTCCGGAATGGACTACGACCGGAATCGTTCCGTTCCCCCTGGAGAACACAACAGAGATCCGGGAAATAATCGAACAACTCCGAACATTTCCATGTTCCCTCTGCCGCCAGGTTCTGCCCGGTTTCCGCCATCGGCCTGGCACGCGAGTGCCATATTAGATTTACGGCGCCGGTCCGGCGAACGTCGTTCGGACACGGCGCGGATTCTGCGAGGACCAATTTTCTGTGCCCGACTCGCCGCCACCCGAAAATTTACAACGGACGCGGTACGCGCGGGCTCGGCTGTCGCATACTTCGGGCATACTTGGAGCGATCTACACGTAGTTTTATTACAACCGTTAATACAACGCTCTCTCTCTCTCTCTCTCTCTCTCTTTCTCCCTCCTTCTCCCCTCCCGCTTTCCTCTTGACGATTATTCTCGCGGGACGAGCACGAATGGAGATCGAATTAAACGTTGTCGAAGGTCAATTTGACCCGACGCCGTAGGATCGCGGAAAGAAAACAATTCCGTGGCCGTCCCTGAGCAATCAATATGGCTTCCAGCGGCAGCGGCTGGCCGTCGGTCGGTCGGCGAGCGCGCGCCAGCGTTAAGCGCGGCCATCTTCCTCCCTCCCTCTCTCTCTCTTTTTCATCCTCTCTTTTCCTCTTTCGTTCCTTCGCGGGGAAGTTGAGAGCGCGCGGCTGCCTCGGCTCGGGCCGCTTCGCTTCGCGCCGTCTCGGGATCGTCGATCCGATTAGTCGAGCGGCCTCGGCTCGGGGATCCTCGACTCGCCGAGGCTGCCGAGAGGAGCTTGAAGCAGCCAAAGGTAGTCGACGGGAGCAGCGGGACACGTGTGCCTGCGATACGCCTTTCGTTCTGCGACCGAGGGGTAGCGGGAAGAGGCGCGCGAGAGAGAGAGAGAGAGAGAGAGCGAGCAGCGTCCCGCGGTCCCGCCAACGGTGGCGAGGAAGGATCGACGGGTCCGCGTCGTCGATAAGCGTCGCCGATAAGCAGCGCGTCGGCGTCGGGGTGAGATCGATCGCCGCGCCGGAGAGCGGCGCGTTGACGTCGGGCAGGTAGGTGGGAAACGAAGGGCGGTGGGAAGCGAAGCCGGAGGAAGAAGGTAGCCGGAATCTTCGCGAAAGGCGGGAGGAAGCGGAAGGAGCAAGCGAGCGAGCGAGCGAAAGAAAGAAAGAAAGAAAGGATAATTCGAAGGACACGCGGAAGAGGGAGTATGCGCCGGTAATCGGGGAGCGGAGTGGCGACGGCATGAGACACGTCTCCGGAGATGCGCGTCGTCGCTCGTCGCAGCAGCAGCAACAGCAGCAGCAGCAGCACCAGCAGGCCTACCGCTCGTAGCGGTAGCCGCTCGTAGCGTCGCGCGCGCGCGCGCGCGCACCAGGCATGGCCGACGTAGCGTCGCCGCCGGAGGGCGACAACGGGCTCGTCGCCGCGGCGCCCGAGGGGTGCCGGGCACCACCGGCGACGGGGACTGGCGGCGCCGACGGCGGGGAGGGGGACATGGCCGCCGCCGCCGCCGCCGTTGGCGGCGTCCACGACAAAGTTGACGACAAGGTCAGTATTCACGAGATCCTCGAGGGGATGACGAATGAGTTTAACAAGGGTGTGAGCCCGGCGAAGAGTGGCGAGCACGAAAAGGTGGAGATGGAGACGGTGACGTCGCTGGTGCCGCCGAGGCTCGTCGACGACGCGTCCAAGGGGGAGAGGGAGCTGGACGGCGTCGGCGAGGAGGTCGCCGAGAGTCCGGAGGACGAGGTCGCCCCTCAGACTCCGGAGGAGAATCACAAGGGCGAGGAGGAGAGCAAGCAGGAGGCTGTCAAGAAGGACAACAGCATACCCAGGATCGTCTTGACGTTCAGGACCATCGACGAGAATACGGATCACGGCAAGAAGACCAAGATATCCAGTTGTTCCTCCAATCTCACTTTAGTTCCTGACGAGCTGGTCAACTGCGATCAGATCGGCGGCGTCTCGGTGAAGATCGAGAACTCGGACGAGAATTCCGACGTGGTGGAAGAGTCCCAGGCTGAGGAATCCCAGGCGGAGGAGTCCCAGGCGGAGGAGTCTCGGTCGGAGAAGACTAAGGCGGAGGAGACGAACGAGGAGTCTGCAGAGGTGACGGAATCGAGAACCGAGGACGAGGACAAGGTGGAGGCTGCTGAAGAGAAGCGCAACAGCGACACGCAACTTCCCGTCCAGAACAAGCTCGAAACCGCGGAGAACAATGCTGAGAAGAGCAACGTCAAGGCGACGTTTGCGGAAGGTGACGAGCAGCAGGAAACTACCGCGCCAGTTACCAGGAAGAGAAGACTCGGACGACCCAGATTACGAGCGCTCAGGTTTCTTGTTTTCTCTTCACTCGATATCTTCGACTACCCAGGTGTGACATTTGTAAACCTGTTTCCTTCATTTTCAGCGATTCGGTCCGTCAGGACGAGGAACCTCCCGGCCCCAAGCGTTCCGCTAGAAGGCTGTGCAAAGAGTCCGTAAAGAGCACTGTGCTGGAGAGCGCTATGGCGCGTAAGGAGAAGTCCAATTACACGGATGAGTTCAAGAAGAGAAAGTACAACAAGCCGGGTCGGCCCAAGAAGATTGTCCCGGGCAAAGATCAGGCGAAGCAGCAGACTCAAGCGAAGCTCTCCGACGTCCGCCAGGAGCTGGAGACGTCGCTTACGTCGGACGGTGTCAGCGGGGCCGAGAACACGACGTTAGAGTCCTCGCACGACACCACGCTATTGGAGAACAGCGTCAACGACAGCGTTGCGGAGGATTTACCGTTCTCGGCCGACTTGGAGGGAATGCCGAAGCTGTCGCCGATGACGAAGAACTCGGAGCCGCAGACGAAACTGGGCAACTCCATCGGCAGTCTGAACAGCGACGAGATACCTTTGGCGGACATTCAGAAGCCTTTCTTGAAACCCGCTACCCAGCCTGCCGTTCGAACCAGGAGGGAGAGGGGACGTCCTCGCGGGAGCACCCAAGCGGCGCGAAAGATAGCGAAGGCGGACCTCTACGAAGGTAATGCAATAAATAGCAACTTCTTCCGGTCACAGCTGTTCGTAATTAAAATCAATAAATTGTCTTGCAGATGGCACTCCGCCCGTTGCTGAAGCGGGAAAGAATAACGATTATCCCGAAGGTAAAGCTTCACTTTTCAACACGAGACATAACGGATACAAAAAGACGAATAAGAATCAATTTGAAGGAAAAGTTCCAAGTATATTGTTTCACACACTTCTCCGTCCTCTCTTGTTAATATGCGAAGCAGCATTTTATTTCATTAACCATTTCATATCAATTTTAACACAGAGGTACCGGTCAAACGGACTCGCCGGAGTATGGTGCCGAGCCCGAGTCCCGCGGAAGGACAGGCGTCAAAGCCGGAATCGACGGCGATCATGAGTGATGTTAGTGTTGTTTAAGCTGTTCTATTCAATATTACAAATTCTCATATGTGTGGAAAAAAAAGATTCTATCGATATATATATATTTATGTAAATAATTATCTTAAAGCCCTGTCCAATCGACACATGCCGATAAACACTACTCAACTTGCGTATAGTAAAGTTCGCTTCCATTCAGTAGAAGAGAGATGTTTACACAACGCAACTAGGATCCTCATTCTTGTTTTCATCGATTTTAGACATACGTGCAATCAATGGTGTGCCTGTGCCAAGTGCGATCTCAGTTGTACGTGACGATAACCGGTTCCGGGGGGCCGCTCTACTGCACTGCTATCGACTCGATCGACAACCGGGTGGTGGGCTGCTGCAACGAGGTGGACGCCAACGACGTGGCGATGCGGCGGCCCAGCCCTCGCGTGCCCTTCATCATCCTCTGCCGTATGCACAAGGAACGACTGCTGCGCCACAACTGCTGTCCCTCCTGCGGCATGTTCTGCTCCCAAGGCAGATTCGTGCAGTGCACCAACGGTCACCAGTATCACCGCGAGTGCGAGATCTACCCGAACAAGAAGGGCGTCTGTCCGCACTGCGGCAGCGAGACAGCTGCGTACGATGTGCTGGTGACGATGAACGGCATGCGGCGGCCGGTATTCATTCCCACGCGTAAAAAATTTTCCAAATTGCCGTCGGCAAAGATGAGCCTACCTGGGAAAGGCGACAACACCAAACTGGCTGAGCGACCGCCCAGTCCGTTGATCAAGCCCGATGTTATCAAGATACCCGAGCCGTCGATTAATACCGAGAGGCCGGAGCGTTACACCATCATGAGTCTCTACACCTCCGTGAAGAATGGGGATCTTGAAAAGCTGGTGAACGTACTAGGTGAGTGGAAGCCTGGCGGGAAATAGGACAAAATGAATCGATGATAAGTGAGTTTGCAAAACTGGAAATTTCCGAGCTTGGAAATCGTATTCCTATCTATTCATCTTAAATCTCGTTATTAAAAATGCCAGCTGTAGTCAAGTAAATACATATATGTATGTATATAAAAGAAGCTAAATGAAGATTTATTATTTAAAGTCCTTTTAGAATCTTCGATTCGAATCCTACATAAATTATACAATACTTTCAGCAAATGATGAAAATACCAGTTACTTTGGTAGCCTAATTATCATATCGCTATAATGTGCGATTTATGGTTTCCAGCATGTGGCTACAATGCAAATCACACATTCCGGGATTATGCTCACCGGACCAGTCTGCACATGGCGGCGGATAAAGGACATTTGTCGTGTGTACACGTTCTGGTTCAAGCTGGTGCTCAAGTAGATGTAATGGATAGGAACCAATTGACGCCGCTGATGCTGGCGGCGATTAAGGGTAATGCTGCCGTGGTTAAGTACCTAGTCAGGATAGGCGCCGATGTGACGCTCAAGGGCGAGGACGGTATGACCGCCCTGCATATGGCTGCCAAGTCCGGCCACCTAGAAGTCTGCAAAATCATTCTGACTGAGTGTAAAGTGCCGAGAACGTTAGTAGGTAATGTGTGCTGTGCCGAGTCCGCATTTACGTGTAAACAATCCGTTGTTCACCCTTTAGAGCGCCTTATTTAATTCCTCGACGTTTTCACTTGCAGATTCTGTGGACGACGGCGGCTGGACAAGTTTAATCTGGGCGTGTGAGTTCTGTCATGCGGATGTCGCGCGGTATTTATTGGACAAGAAGTGCGATCCGCTTATTCGCGATGCCGAGCAAAATATAGCGTTGCACTGGAGTGCCTTCAGCGGCAGTTCCGAAATCACGGAGATGCTTCTCAACGAGGGATGCGACGTGAACGCCGTCAATGTCCACGGCGACACACCCTTGTACGTCTTGTGTCTCTTGTAAAGATTGTAAAGACGGTCCTGACAATTTTCTTTATTTTATTTCTATTTTCCCATATTACGCGAACACAACAGAAACACGTGTCATGACAGCAGCTGTGTTGAACAAGCTTTGAAATATTGAGACGATTCTCTAATTATAAGATATAACATTTGATTTTTTCTTTCTTTAGACACATAGCAGCTAGGCAGGATCAATATGCAGTCAGTGTTTTACTGTTAGCGCGCGGTGCAAAAATAGGAGAGGCGAATGCTGCCGGCGAAACCGCGGTGAACTGTTGCGCCACGGACGGCGACACTATGGCTGCTTTGAGATTGAACGCGAAAGTCAACGAACTCTCCGAGCATATGTGGGAGAAGACTGTTAAGATATTGACGAAGTAAGTACGGAATTTTATCAAGTACAGCACGGCTATCTATATAAAAAAAATATACGAGTGACATAACGTAACTTTTTATGAAAGAGTTCGGTGTATTAAGAAATTTTATTACGCAATTTCTGTCGAGATTATTGCGTCAACTGAGTTACAACATCAAAGATTACATCATGTGTACGATGAATAAAAGGTCGCTTTGCCTGATTTTTGTTCTATGATAATTTTCTTGTATCATCCGTTCTCTCTTTTTACAGCGACATTTCACGCGGAAAGGAAACGAATCCTATACAGTGTGTCAACGGATACGATTCTGAGGACAAGCCGACGGACTTTCTTTATGTAACGGAGAATTGTTTCACGAGCAACATCAACGTGGACCGCACCATTACATCATTGCAGTCTTGTCGATGCGAGGATAACTGCAGTTCCGAAAAGTGCTTATGCGGAAATATAAGCCTGCGATGTTGGTACGATGAGGAGGGAAAGCTCATACCAGAATTTAATTATGCAGGTACCCTCATTTAAATATCAACGTTTCAAAAATATCAAAGATCTCTTATTCGTAAGAGCAGAGGAGCCTTTTATAACAAGCCCAGAAGTGGAATCAATGACGGAAGAGTTTACTCTACGAAAATGATTTTATCAAGGTTGATGTTTTACCAAATAACATTTTCTGTCATAGATCCACCAATGTTGTTTGAATGCAATCCGGCTTGCGACTGTAACCGCATTACATGCAACAACCGAGTGATTCAGCACGGACTGACGCAACGGTTTCAATTGTTCCGCACAAAGGGCAAGGGTTGGGGTCTCCGAACTCTTCGGCATATTCCTAAAGGCACTTATGTTTGCGAGTATGTCGGCGAGATAATCTCGGATTCCGAGGCTGATCATCGCGAGGATGACTCCTACTTGTTCGATTTGGACAACAGAGTAAGTTTTTGCTTTGGTTTAGAAAGAAGTAAAGTAGTTTTGTTTCCAATATCTGCACATATCTACATTGCTTCCGTAATTCCCTCTTAGGAAATAGTTTTCCTCTTGGATTTTACCGTCAAGTTATTAGTACTGTGATTCGTTACTTAATTATCTTACGATCTGTTTCTATCATGATTCTTTTACTGAAAATTTTTTATATGCAGAGAATCAAAATCGAATCTTTCTTTTGACAAACTATTTTTTTTAACAATTTTTTACAACCATTATTTTTATATAAAGTTTTAATCTTACGTTTAAAAGTATATAATCTGAGATGAGTAAAAAAAGAGCTGTTTCGGCTACTCTAAATATTTGGGACACGCCTTTCTGAAAATAGAAGATTGTTTCGAATCTTCTACAGATTTATAATTCGTTTCTTTATAAGTGTTTCTAATTGGTGTTGTACAAATTATTGAATCTACAAGCCTATTTTAGATTGTGAATAAAAGATATTACTTTATGTGCAGGATGGAGAAACGTACTGTATAGATGCGAGACGTTACGGGAATATTGCTCGGTTCATTAATCATTCGTGCGCGCCGAATTTGTTGCCAGTGCGAGTGTTCGTCGAACATCAGGATTTGCATTTTCCAAGAATAGCCTTCTTTGCTAATCGCGACATCGAGGCAGATGAAGAGCTCGGGTATGTTAAAAAGCGGTTCAAGTTATTGCAACGCCGGAGATTAGAGACACTCGCTGAGCTTCTAAATTAACTAACAGGAACACATTGTTGCATAGTAATTTCCATTAATAAATTTAAATAAGTTTAACGTTCCGTTTTTTTTTTTGGGTTCAATCAATAGCACGTAGTTGTAGCTTTCTTTTCTTACATACCTCGTCTTTTAATTCTCGGTCGTGGTTCAAGTATATACTTTAATAGCAAAGTATTCTTTTACTTTTTGTTAAGTGTAGACTAATAAAATGTTATACGTTTACCTAATAAAGATATTTGATAAATGTTAATTAAATAACCCTTATAATCTGTCAGAAAATTATACTTGCATTAATTCTTTCATTTTGTTATTTATTTCTCCAGATATCCGAAACAGTCACGAGAGAAATTACCTTCTTAATTTTCTTGACGCGATTTCGACAAGATTCTAACATTTAATCTTTCTCTTTATCTAACGCGATTTCTAATGGTTACGCATAATTTGCCATATTTACGTATCTAGTCTATCGACGGATTAAGGTGACGGTATCTTTAAAAATGTTGACACATCACAATCTTATAATTTTGTTTTTACGTCACGTTCCCTTTTGTTAACACCGCATAGATCAATATGGATCTGTTTGCCCTTAGCTTCGATTACGGCGAGAAATTCTGGATAATAAAGTGCAAGTCCTTCACATGTACCTGCGGTGCCGAAAACTGCCGTTACTCGGAGAAGACTATACAAGTTACGCTGGATAACTACCGGAGAAAGATACAGCAGGAGGAGATGCTGGCAGCTCAAACCTCGTCGTAACCCTAATGCGATTTAGCTTAATTCTTTAGGTGTTTACGATTTTTCGCGAACGAATACGACGGCTATGATAACGACGGCAGCGATCGTCTCGTCGATCATACAGTTCTACGCGTCAGTTCGCCGCGAAATTGATTGCCGCAACGCGCGCGGGATCGTAAAAGTACAAATGCAAAACGGTGGTGGGGTAAGCATTCGATTAGGTTCTTTCACCGATGTTTCCTTACGCTGTAATGTACCAGTTCGGCTTCGCAACGATCAAGTTCGGTTACGTTATTGTTTGCCGCCGAACACCGAACGCTCGTCCGCATTGAGATGCCGGTAAAATAAATTGACAGCCGGTCTATCAAGATTGTTATCGCTCGTCTTTTGAGTATTAATAAATTTTAATAGCAAATTCGGAAAAGTAACCGCCTTGCGAGAGTATGTATATTAGGAGAGAGAAACATGACAATAGTCAGATTGTCGAAAAGATTTATAGATATTTATGATTACTGTGAAGGATTGGTTTTTTAAGAAGTGTCTCCCATTTTCCTTGGCAGACCGGTGGTTAATGACAATTATGTAATTTATACACAATGGATCTTCAACTTGGTTTGAAGGGCTTACGGAGGACGTAATGATGATTGTAACACGTTTTGCAAGATATCCTTGTCACGTTCTCGTCCGATTCACTTTCGAGACAAATTTAAGGAGGCCGTAATGTCGTCTCACGTCCGTATATTTTCTCAGGCTTGCTCGTACTTGTTTCCTACTTTTGCCGATCTTCTCCGCGAGAGTGCAACGACTCTACGAGAAAGTGCCACGTTGATCTTTTCTTTTCTTCTCCCCCCCTTTTTTTAGCGAGATAACGATGCGCATAATATATGTATATATATATATATATGTATATCTATTATTTGCTAGTTTGCATGTGTGAGGTGCGAAGGTAGTAAAATGTGTGTTGAGAATATTGTTACGGTTTTGCTTGGATGAAGTATGTGATCGTAGGACAGATAGATATGCGAAGCTGTCATCGCTTTTAAGTGAATCGATGTTGGAATGATATCGCAGCCGCGTGTTCGTATGTTCCTTATTATAAAGCGTCACGCGAATCACCAATTATTTCAATTAGCCACTCATATCCCGGAGCAAAGCGTTTTAACGTTGGGTTCACTGTAAGCGATGTAATATATAAGGATACACCTTTTTGTACAAACGATCGACTTTTTGTATAATAAAAGTTGCCCTTTTTAACATGCGAGTTTTCATTTTGTATCGAACTAATTAAAGCGAAAGAGAGGAGCAATTTCAAATTTTACAGAGTGATTGAAAAGGATTGGATATTGCAAATTTTTTTATACTTCTAATATCTGTAGTGTGAAATAAACTCTTAATTTTTGTAGTAATCTTCCTCTTCTAATGTCTTTTGAGTCTGAGGTCTCTAAGTGGTCTCTAAGGTCTAAAGAAAGTTGAATGTGATCTAAGAGATGGCGTTAAAAGTACGTTCCGTTTAGAGCTTCTATTATATAATCAGAGCCGGCCAACAGTTTTGGTATAATTCTGCGAGAGAAAGGACGTTCATTCGCTATTTCTCTCTTTCTCTTTCAGCTTTTTCCCAATTCCTCTTCGCTTGCTCTTTCTTTCGAGAGTTGCCAAAAAGACCAATGAAAAGTTGCCGTCTGGTGTCCAGACGGCGTGATTAGAGGGACTCTAGTTTTGTTTTTCCTCTACTAAAATGGCTGCATGAAAAAGCTCAATTTATTCAGTTTTTATATTTACTAATTTCTCACAATCTTTACAATTATTATTAAAAGATTTCAAATGTACTTTTAGGCGTTTTATTCTTTTTTTAATACAAGGAAAAGATAACTTGTTGGGAATTTCAAAGGCATACAAACATTTAAATATTTGACTTGCAAAATGACGTTTTAGATCGTAAGAGATTTCCTGTTTTCATTTACTCTCCCTTATCAGTGCTTAAAAATCATTGTTTGATACAAAATCCTCACTTTTGCTCGCTAACAAAGAGCATAATTTCGATCGATATAGTTCAACAAAAAAAATATCTATTACATTAAACGTTTTTATTGCGAATATCGAGACATTGTTTCGTCGACTTACGCTGACTCGCACAGAAAATTAGAACACTGGTCGTTCCGAGGCACAATTTGATTCCGAAATAAAATCGTCATAAATTCCGTCTGCGAGAGTGTGGCAATTTTAATGATCAATATTATAAAAAATCCTACAATTCATTTACCCGAGAATATAAATTCTTGTTACTAAAATAGTATATTAAAAATGCGCGAAAGAACCGGCCGAGCCAACTTTAGAGTGTCAATTTTAAAGAGACGTGCGTCTTCGAAATATCTCACGCGATTTTTCCGATTTGCATACAGAGCCGGAGTGCACTAATGAGAGACGTCCGCCGAGCGAGAAGGAAGAAAGGAAAGAAAAAAACAAGAGGAATTAAAAGTACCATCATCGCGCTCGATAAAGAAACTCGTTTTTCAGCGGGGGAGCGCGAGCCGTGGCGGGCAACAGGCGGACCTGCGCAGTGGCCGGGCCCGGCGGGTGGCGCGGACGGCGGCGCGCCCGCCGCTGATTGGCCGGCGCGCGCGCGCTGGCTCGAAATTTAAGTGGTGCCGCGGCAGTTAGTGTAGCGACCGTGGAGCGAGCGCGCTTGAGGGCGCGACGTCGTGTAGCCGCGTAGAATTATTCGTAGGTATCTCTTCCGTTTGTTTTTTCACCCGTTCGAACGCGCGGCGCGTCCGCGGCTCTTCTCCTCATTACAGAGTGCCGTTCGTCATACTCCGAGCGCTCACGTCACGGCGATCCCGCGATCCGTGTGGCACGCGAGATTATTCGCGCGAACACGCCTCAGAGTGCGGTCCCCCGCGACGCCCTTTCACGTTCCTTTTCCCACCCGATTTCCGTTTCGCGCGAGCGCCCGCGCTTCTCCCGCCGGAAAGATTCTCCGCCGCGACGAAGGAAGCAGGAAACGAGGAGAGAGAGAGAGAGCGAAAGATGTGCCGATCGCCGACGATGATATGTCGCGACGCGCGGTCGAGTCAGTGAGTGTGCAAAGGTGTTGATCGCGGTGCTGGCGGCGATCGTCGACGGGAGGTTAGCATGACGACTAGCTGACGGATGTGTCTCTTCTCTATCTCCTCACGGCGGGGCTGACGATCGAGCGGACGGCGGAAGGTAAGCGAGAACGATACTGCATGATCCCCTAACGGCGCGGCTACGTCGCGAGGCTCCCCGCTTCGCGACGCTCCGCGAACTTACGGCGCCGTTTCCAGCGGCCCCCGCGCGTCTTCGCCAACATTTTTACGGCGAAAGGCGACTTTCCGCGGTTGTTCGGCGCGGATACTCGACGCGTACCGGAGCGTACACTCGGCGCCACGAATGCCTTCGCATCTGAAAATAGCCGTTAAGTTCAAGTTTTAATAGAATAAACTTTTTTCCATTGGATGTCTCTCTTTAGCGTCTGTTTTTTTGCAGGTGTAACGGCATTCGCGACGCGCAAAAATCGCCCGGAGCGAAAGTAAATCTCGGGGCCCGATATTAAACGCGACCTGTTGACGCGGAAGGTCCGAGCCGCGGAAGATTCCGAGGCCTTCGATCGGGTGCAAGCGACTTTCCGGTCGTCTCGCAGTCGGGCCCCTCGTGGAAGAGAGTCGCTTCGCAAAATTAAGACCGCCAGCCGCGAGAGCTGGCATCAATCGCGAGTGATCAAATAATATCCTCATTTCCGTTCTTTTTCGCGTAGTTCGATAAATCGCTCGATAAACCGTCAAGTCGTCGGGATCGGAGAATGTAACAGAAGTTGATGAGAATCGTGCAATTTCTCTGCGCGGAAAGAAAAATGCAGTTGCCGTAGCTAAGAACTGCTTGTGGCAACTAAATTTCAGTTGTAAAATATGGACGGCTACTATTTAGTTGCGATAGCTAAATATTTTGCTACTGTGCCTATTGTATTAGATGCGATAGCAAACCCGTTTGCTGTGGTTTAGAAATTTATAGTTTTGGCAGCAAAATATTTCAAGCAAGCCATGATTAGCTATGGTAGCGAAAATTTTCTTTTCAGTGTGTCTATTCTGATGCACACTAGGAATCACCGATGCCTTCCCGTGTGAATTTGCACCCACAGAAGGAAGTTTCCGGATCCAATGCTATTACACTTGAACGTGGCATAAAATAGGATCGATATAGCGCGAATGATAGAGAAAGGGATAATTTAATCTCACTAGAAACGACAAAACGCGCGCTTCGCGCGCGCAGTTTGTGGTCAAGCATTGTATATTTTTAAGAATTTGTATACACGCGAAGAAGTAATTGTATGCGCAACGTCAATTTAAAATAAAAAGTAATTTGTCACTCACTGATTCGGTTCGCGACAGCAAAGTTGTACATCGCCAACTATACATGTTACACTGTAACAATACAAAAATGTATACGATTATTATAGACTAATTATGCAAAATCGAAACTATTGTATCAAACATACTTTATATTTTATATTAAAAAAATGGGTATTTATTCAAAAAATTATATAGAATACTGAAAGTCTTCCTTTTAAATATGAACTCACAAAATTTTATACGTATGGTTTTGTCTCTAACACTTATTCGAATGCTCGTTGGAATCATTTGAATAAATAAAATAAAAGCACAGAACAGATGATTCATTTTGCACAAGTAGCAAATAACAAAAATTTAAGACACTTACCTTACGATTTCTCTGCCGTTGCCCGATGCCGTCTAGGCCTGCTCCTCCTCTCATTGTCAGATTTTCTTGGTGCACTTACACTCACACACTCACTCGCAAAAATCGATCGCGCGAAATTTCGGACACTCCCGTACACGATGTAAAATACCGTGAAATGTAGTAAGCGACGTTCTTTATTTCCTGCCCGTTCGAGTTGCGAAGAACAACAGAGCGAATTACAGCGCGAACGTCGAAGTCGCACAAATATCTCTCTCTTCTCGAAAATAGAACGGATTACACGAAATCAATAGATAGTTAAAAGCGCGGTGCGTAAACGAGATGTAACCGCGACAACGTACCACGGTTTACTTTCATATTTTAGATGAGTTAATCTCGTAAAATATCCATGTACACGTTGATAAAGAGCCGTCGCCTCAATGCGCAATTCGTTTCTCATTACAAGTTGTAGAAACTTAATAATTAATCTAGTAGCGTAACTTGTCACTGATAAAGGAGTCCAAATCAATAGTTTTATCCTTATATTCTTCACGATCGAGTCTTGGAAACCGACAACGCAAAAACAATACCACGCACGGAGCGACTCGCGCCACTGCTTGCCGGCTCGACGTTCGGTGAGAGACTGCGCAGCGACCTTGGTGTAAACCATGGTCCGCGTGACGTCGTACGATACCGCGCCGAGTGAAAAACAACAAAAAAACGTTGGTTTTTGTGTTGAGAATTCGTTGGCCCATCTACGTAATAGAAAATTCCGTACTTATCACTCGCTCGCCGAACGTCGAGCCGGCAGGCAGCAGCGAGAGTTGTTCCGTGCGTGATATTATTTTTACGTTACCGGTTTCCAAGACTCAATCGCGAAGAATATAGAGCTAAAACGCTATTGATTTGTACACCTTTATCAGTGACAAGTAACGTTACTCGATTAATTATTAAGATTCTAAAACTTGTAATGAGAAACGAATTGCATGTTGAAGCGACCGCTCTTTATCAACGTGTATATAGATATTTCACGAGACCAACTCATCTAAAACATGAATGTAAACCGTGGTACTTTGTCGCGGTTACATCTCGTTTACGCACCGCGCTTTTAACTATCTATCGATTTCGTGTAATCTGTTCCATTTTCGGGGAGAGAAATTTGTGCGACTTCGGCATTCACGGCGTAATTCGCACAAATTTCTGTCGTTTACTCTGTCGTTCTTCGCAATTCGAACGAGCAGGGAGTAAAGAACGTCGCTTGCTGCATTTCACGGTATTTTACATCGCGTACGGGAGTGTCCGAAATTTCGCGCGAGTGAGTGCTGTGAGTGTAAGTGCAACAAGAAAATCTGAGAGGAGGAGCAGGCCTAGACGGCATCGGGCAATGGCAGAGAAATCGTAAGGTAAGTGTCTTACATTTTTGTTATTTGCTACTTGTGCAAAATGAATCATCTGTTCTGTGCTTTTATTTTATTTATTCAAATGATTCCAACGAGCATTCGAATAAGTGTTAGAGACAAAACCATACGTATAAAATTTTGTGAGTTCATATTTAAAAGGAAGACTTTCAGTATTCTATATAATTGTTTGAATAAATACCCATTTTTTTAAATATAAAATATAAAGTATGTTTGATACAATAGTTTCGACTTTGCATAATTAGTCTATAATAATCGTATACATTTTTGTATTGTTACAGTTTAACATATAGTTAGCGATGTACAACTTTGCTGTTGCGACTCGTATCAGTGAGTGACATATTACTTTTTATTTTAAAGTGACGTTGCGCATATAATTACTTCTCTCTCTCTCT
>NW_011967238.1:354969-362140 GCF_000949405.1 Vollenhovia emeryi | reverse complement strand
CTCTCTCTCTCTCTCTCTCTCTCTCTCTCTCTCTCTCTCTCTCTCTCTCTCTCTCTCTCTCTCTCTCTCTCTCTCTCTCTCTCTCTCTCTCTCTCTCTCTCTCTCTCTCTCTTCGCGTGTGTACAAATTCTTAAAAATACACAATGCTTGACCACAAACAGCGCGCACGAAGAACGCGTTCTGTCATGTCTAGTATTTCTAAATTGTAAACCTTCATTTACTCTGAATCTAAAAGAGAAGTGAAGTACATCGCGCTTCGAGAAAATCAATCGGCATCGCGGAGGAGTGCCTTAACTGTTCGATATTAATGACATTCGCGCTGGTAACATCTCTTTTTTAGTAAGGGACAAGCGCGCGCCATTTGCTCTCTCTAAAAATTCGCATGGTTTGAAAGCTGCAAATAACACAGCATGTCGTATCGCACAAGCGAGACAGCCTATCAGCATCTCGGAAAAGCGGCAACAATACTTCGAGATATGCAACTAATCGACTTACATGCCTTTTTTAGAAGTGGAAAATGAAAAATTCTAAAGTCTAGAATAAAACGGCAGTATGTATCGTCTTTTGTCGAATATCGTGGTGGCAACTTCGTGCGTTGTAAGATGGAGGGAAAATTTCTTCTAAACGCTAGAATATATTAAGTTACTCTTGTCTCAATATAGTAAGTCAATCTGTTTTAATTCAATCGAGGAGAATAAGAATTATTGATTTCACTCTGGTATTAATGGATCCTTTTAGTCGACCTTAACTGGTTTAATAAATTAAAAATAAAACATATAACGTGCGACGTTTCGACCACGGGTTTGAGTTCTTATCAAGCAGAAATTCTAAAAGGGAACAAACCAATAATCGCAGTTACACGCTTATCATAGATACGAATAAAATTGCAAATAAAAATGAAAAATTAAAACTAATTGCACAAAATTAAGTAATGCGTAAAATGAGATGCAATCAAATATCACGTGTACAATAAAAGATATGGTTTGTCGAGTGGATACGTAAATAACACATTGAAATTAAATCTTCGTCCAGTCACTTACCTTAAAAATTAATCGAGTCACTGCAATATGTAATTGAACGGTAAAAAATTATAACAAAGTTGAGTCAGTATTAAGAAATTAACGGCACAAAATAAAATTACATATAAAATTAACGGCACAAAATAATATTTTCAATTTTGATATTGCCTTATTTTTATACTAAATGAGGTTGTGAGAAATAAATCCATACAGAACAGAAAGTTAAAATAATGTTGCTGAAACGTTGCAATGTTGAATATTGAAGTATAAATATCTTTTCTACGTTGAATCTAGGTAAAAATAATTTGTTCAAGATTGTTTTAACGTTGCAGCAATATAAAGAATTAATGTACACACATTAATTCTTTATATTGCTGCAACGTTAAAACAATCTTGAACAAATTATTTTTTGACACTCAAATAGATACTTAAAAAATGTATAATTATGAAATGTATGTATATAATATTTTTGCAACGGTCAGAAATTTTCTGAGCTAAGACTGGATTATTATTTTAGTGGAATAATTAAATTTCAGCACTTCCAACAGTAGTAAAAAAATCTTCTGCTAAACGCGTCCAATGTTAACTCAATATAGTTTAACAATGTTTTCTGAATGTTGAATCGTAACGTTTACAAGACATTACAATTCAGCGGACATCACATGTTTCTGCAATGTCTTTTCAACGTTGAATCCACATTTCGTAACATTGGTGCAACGTTGCGATATTGCAATGTTGCAATGGAACTTCTGAGACGTTGATTCAACATTTGTGTGCTGTATGAGATAAATGGGTCAAGAATATTTTTTGTCTCGGTAACAGAAATCCTGTCTGAGGGTGCGAGTGCAGGTAGGGCACGTGTACAGTCGTGGTCAGAAAGGTTGTCCGACGTTTTACGATAAATTTCGGAAATACAGTTTAACACGCGAGAGATTATAGCTTTCGCTCGCAGATGTGCGCAGTGACGCATTCTTAGAGCGAAGGAATAATATGTGCGAATATCTATGTAGTGGTACATGCGAGTATTCCGAGAGCTTATTGTAAAACGTCGAACAACCTTTCTGGCCGTGACTGTACATTTTCCATGTATGTATATGCAAAATGTATAAATGCGTCGATATGTGCATAAATTCATGGACGGCATCGGCGATTCCTAGTGTACAAGCTGGATTGAAAATGGCAAGAAGCAGATATATTAAGATTTTTAATTTGAGATAGAAATCTTGGCATTCTTTGACGTTTCAAACGATCTTCGATGGTTAATTATCCGGGGATTAAAGGATTTTGATGACGCATCGCTAGATAGTATTATACGTTTTCCGATATAGAAGCGAAGTATTTTACTAATTTTATTGATACGCAAATTGACGAGACGAGTCAATTTATTTTATTGACAAGCGAGTCTACTTTTTCCTCTGTGTGCGCATCTTTTCCCATATTCACAAATTAAATGTATTAATGCTGTATATAGATGCGATTTATTGAATTCTTAATTCTCCATCTTATTTTCGATCGCAAAAATCACGCTTTTTTTCTCGGAAGGTAAGTGTACTGAAGTATGTTTTGAGAATTTCTATATTTACGATGCAGATAATTAATATGGTATAAAATAAAAATTATTCTGTGCAAGTCTTCTACGAAACTGCGGCGGAAGACTCGATATTTTTCTTTTCCATGTAGAATCGCACGACTGTACAGTTCGGTTGAGAGACGCGAAGCTTTTCAAATTTATTTCTTCAATATTTTATTCTTTTCTTCGTCGGATATCGTTGCGTTTGTTACTCGCGATAGACTCTGACTTTTTCTCCCGGAAAGTTGTGCCTTTCCTCCTCTCTCGACTATTCTTATCTCCTGGAAAGTTGGGTAATTACGAAACTGTGTATTAGTTTGAAAGCGAAATTCTTTCGACCGAGCAATGTTGCCCGGGAATTGCTGGCTTTTGTTGACTCTGATTCGCGTACAGTTTACGAGCTTCCGAGGTAGTCAATTTTGAGGTCTTATGCTGGAGCGAAAGGGAGATTTTTATCAAAACAAAAATTAAATTTTTTAATTAAAAACTGTTGCTTCGAGAAGGCAAGGCCATCGACCGAATCCGGTTTTCAAAACGATTTGCCGCGATTCGTTTCGAACATTTAATGACTCGACGTTTTAAATTATTCCGGTTACTAATTATCTATTAATTATATCTATAATTATATCTTCGCGAATATTCAGAATATACAACACACATGACGTTTCGCTACCTCGATAATTCAGCTTTTAACGGGAATTGGAACTATTTTTTTCTCTTAGAACAATTCTGCACAAATCAGATATTTTGTTAATTAAATTTCGACCAGGAAGAAATTATATCAGATGTTCTATATATTATTATACACTAATCAAATATGTTTAATTTTATTGAAAAATGAAGGCAGTTTTCTTTGATATTCATTTAAATACTTAATAATATCACCAATTAACCTGCGAAATGATTTCCTTTGTGGTTGCACATGCATTAGTTTTCTCTGTTGTCTGTCTTGAATTCTCTTGCAAGCCGGGGAACTTGGTTCGAAATGAAATACCCTGACTCTTTCGCCATCGCGGGGTAAATCGCTGCGGGCATTGCTGGGCGTCACCAAGCATTTTTTGGGCATAAGTTTGGGCATTATAAAGATAAAATGAGATAAAACAAGACAATAAGACAAAGTAATGCCCGGTGGGCATTGGTACACGGAGAGAATTTTTTCTTAAAATTTATCTTGAAAATTATGTAATCGTGGGACAACATGGCATTTCGAGAAATTTCGTGAGACTTTTTGAAATTTTACCATACATTCTACCAGCACAATAATTATATTTATTGTAAGTATAATTACTAGTAAATTTTACTCTTAAAATTTACCCTGAAAATCAAGTAATTGTGGGACAACGTGGCATTTTGAAGAACTGCGTCAGAGTTTTTTTGAAATTTTACCATGCGTTCTACTAGCACAATAATTATACTTATTGCAAGTGTAATTACTAGTAAAATGTATGGTAAAATTAAAAAAAAATTGTAATTAAATAATTGTACTTAATTAAATATTGTACTAGTAGAATGTACGGTAAAATTTCAAAAAACTCTCACGAAGTTGTTCAAAATGCTACGTTGTCCCACAATTACCTGATTTTCAGGGTAATTTTAAGAGAAAATTCTCTCGCGGCGTAGGCATTGGTGTACATGATTTTGGTCAGCGGTTTACCCCTCGTTCGCCATGGATAATGGCAGTATGCTATGTTTGCAATCGGAGCGATTCACTTCTCGGAAAATGACGATTATGCGGACTTGTAAGGTGCGAAGGAGATCAGTCTCTTCGAAATTCAAGGGTTAAATGTATAAATATGGAGGAGAGGCGGTGGGCGGGGGCGAGCGCGAACAAACACGTCCTCCAAAAAATATTGTGCTGTCGGAAGGATATGCATTACGGGCTGCGCGCAGTCTGAACACTTTTGTGCTTTCCTGCGGAATTTAATTAGGGAATCGCTAATTACCCAGATTGAAATTGCTGACTCCTCGATATTCCACAGCGTAAATGAATTACTCGTTCAAAGTGCAGTTTTTCACGAGGTTTTGTTTCCCCCGCTGCAAATATCACAGCAACTTCTCAACGCTCTTTGAGAAATAATTATCCTTGAGGATCATAATTTATATCAACGTCTTCTTAAGTCGAACTTGGAGTAAAAGCTTCGACTACCTTCGATTTTTCTTAATTAAAGCTGCGGGTAAACAGCTCTACTCTTCTTATACGTTTCGCCTCAGTCAAGGTTTGCGTAAAATCTCACGTTAAGCCGCAGCACGATAAGTATCTCGCATTGTATCCCGACTTACTCGTTACGGCATAACAAGCGCGAATAACATATTTTGTTACAAACCGACGGCAATCGACAGATCTTGCTTAATTGGCCGTCCGCCGCATTCAAAATCGGTTCTTGTCCATTATCGCTCATTGTTCGCGACGGCCTTATTTCGCTGCTTCTTGTCTTATTGGCCGCTCCGCCGTTTCTTACTTTATAAGCCAAGATCCTATTCGTTTTATGTGCGAACTGGATATTAACTAGAAATTAACTAGAAGCCTATAGCTTTCTGCTTGGTTATCAGAATCTCTTCCACAAAACAGGGGACAGTTTGCAGAGGCAATCTTCGTAAAATCTGCCGAGTTAATGTAACATGACGAGATGCAAGTTACTTTTTAATTAAGACTGCTCGATTAAATATTCTCGTAAGACTCCCGCTGAATTGTATCGAGTACATGGATTTAATTGTCGTCCTCGCGTAGGTTAACAATTGTAGAACAATCCGTGAAAACTTTCCTTGGAATTTCGAGCGAGTTAAAATTTCCCCCCCTTTTTTTGCCGTTTCTCTCTTTTTAACACGTTGGGCAATTAATTATTTGAATATATGTGCTTGGAAATGACATATACACACTTTCTTTTATAGATATGTCTTTTTCTTTGTAAATCAAATTTATCACGTTATATACAACTTCTGCGTTTGAAGAATAAGACAACGGAATATAATGGAGTTGGTATATGTACGTGCAATATTAAAAGCTAATTTTAAGATTAATATTGCCGAGGTCATTCTCACAATATTAGCTCTAAAATATTGAACATCCAGAATTTGTGACATAAAAAGTTGTCGCGACAGTCGTAAAACGAACGTTCGAGGCGTGGCATTAACTTATTTATAAACGTACAATACATCTTTATCGCTATTTCAAATATGTGCGAATCTTCCGGATTGAATATTCATTGAATAGTGAGCTTCGCAAAAGTTCACCATAATCATTCTTTATAATCGAATCGAATACACGAATCTGATGCAATATAATTATCGCAATCCGGGAAATGTTGTTTTGCTCGCGATCAATAAACGGAAAGTAATTTTCATACGCTTTAACTTGTAACTTTTCATGCAATATAAATCCCCTTCTGGCTTATCATAATCCGATAAAAAGTTATCTTTATTTTATTTTTATAGACAGAGAAGGAAGAAAATAAATAATAAAAAAAAACGGAAGGGAACAATTTGCGCGCCACGACCTGTCGCGCACAGACGCGCGATCTCCTGCACTTGTGTATCGCCTGCTATTTACAAAAATAGGTCTTCCCACATCTGGCGATTATCTGCGATTACGCGTTCCACGATTCGTTACATGGTTTCATCGAGCTATTCACGCGTTGCGAGAGAGAATCGATCTGTTGGTTTTCAACGCGGGTCGCGCGCGCCATTGCTACACTCTTTGTCCGATCCGTCATTTTCGATATACAATTAAACAGCACTGACATGCGGTACTTGCGCAAAAAATGTCGATGATCCTTGGATGCGAGATATTTGAAAGCTCGTGCGAATGTGTGTGTGCGTGTGGGGGGGGGGGCACGCATTTGAAACGCACAAACGCGTTCAATGTAATTATTACGGAATAATTGCGCGTTTGTCGTTTGCTTTGGAATCATTATCTCGGATCGTAAACTGACAGATTAATTGGTAATTATAGTAAAACGGTACACGAACGCGTATCTCAGCTAGAATATTTGTAGACGGGTTGTATTTGCGAATGTTTGGCAAACTTTCGTCTGGCAAAATTAACACGGTACGTGCTTAACTGCCTCCATTTTATTTTAAGGAACGAGCGCGTCCTGAGTCGGTTATGACCGGTGAACTGTAAAAAAGTGAGACTTGATCGATTCTATCTCATCTTGTATGAGTGAGATGGAAATATAGCGAGATAGAAAATCGTTGACCAATTACGCGGAGAGAATTGTCTCTTAAACTTTACCCCGAAAATCAGATAATCGTGGGACAACGTGGCATTTTGAAGAATTTGATGAGTTTTTTTGAAATTTTACTGTACAACATCAGTGATTCTTATCGACCATATCTGGCAATTAAAATTCTTATTGCGAAAAATATTACCCCAGCCAGGATTCGAACCTGGGACCTCCCTACAATCCGTGACGGGCGTCTTAGCCAGCTCGACCACCGGGGCTGTGATAGTACTATTCGCAATAACATATATTACTTAAGATGTTGTTTACGCGTCTATTTCGACTTTTCAGAACAGTGCGTCGATACGGGTTGTCGACCATACACTGAACTGTCGATACGCGATTTTTTTAATGATAATACT
>NW_011967238.1:317635-353431 GCF_000949405.1 Vollenhovia emeryi | reverse complement strand
GTTAAGAGTATTCTTACTAGTTTTACTGTACACTTTGCTAGGAAAATGTATAGTAAACTATTGTACACTTTACTCGTTTACTATGGTAAACTTTTGAAAAACTTACATGGAATTCTTTAGAATGTCATGTTGTTGTCCCACGATTACATGATTTTCAGGGTAAATTGTATGAGAAAATTCTCCGTGTAGAATTACTAGAAAGAGATGCAAACGGAACCGTCTCTGTCCTCTTTCTTAACACGGTAGTAGGTATTCGAGTACAGTATAGAGTTCACTGGTTATGACTTAAATACACAATCCGTATTCCGTTTGTGCAAACTGAGAAACGGTTAACAACGAAATGCCCAGCGTTACCGTCGACGAACAAATATTCTAAGTTGTAAATACGCGTTTTCTGTAGACCTCGGTACTCGGAGGAGACAGGGCACGGTTCGCACGACGTCATCGCTATCGCCAGGTCAATGGGTTTTCGCGTTTATCTCGCCATCGTTTGCGGAAGCTTTAGAAATGTACACGCTCGTATACGCGCACAAGTCAACTAACTGATGGTTTACGTTTGCACGCGAAAGTTGCAGGGTTAGCGGGCTGTGCTAATCACTGGAATTCTAGTACATGGAAATAAATAGACATTGAACTTTCTAAACCTTATTTTGGGAAGCTACGTGCACTGAGAATAAAAGTTATTGAAATGACTACGTTTAATCGGCGGTATTTCTTGAGTTTCAAATGTATATATTTTTTTTTAAGTTAAACATACAGTGATTTATCGAAACGTATATTTTTATGAATTGTATATTTTTGCGAATTGAGATCAATATTTGCTTGGCAGCCCGTGATCGTCGCATATAGTTGAATCGAACAATATTTCTTGATTCAACACTTTTCCTTTCTGTGAGCTGTGTAGCTCGGAACTTTTTCGTAAATTACTATTTTTGAAGATATTAATTTGACATTTTTGTTTTAAATTAAAGCACGAGATTAATTAAGCAGAATGTTTCTGTTACTTCTTCGAATTTTAGTCCTGGCAAAAGATGTTCGAGTTTAAGTCTAGCTTTGAAAGAAAATTAAAATAAAAATTCTTCAGGACTTCATGTTATTAGATACTGTATAATTCTATTGTGTACAGCTCGATTTCGGAAATGTTGTATTAACACACTGCATATAAAACTGGTCCTTGTGTATTTTAATATTTTGTTCTGTTATTGTTACGTTTTTCATTTGAATTAATTTTATTAAATAGGGTGAAAAATGTGTAACTAATCTCTTCTAAAATATCGATCGTAGGACTAAAGCGAGAGTGTATAATTATGAAAATTAATAAGTTGAGAGCTTGATACCGATCTTTTCCATTTTTACTCCGCAAGTCCGCATGTCGGAGTACACCTTGCTCGTTCGCGTTTCTAAAGCTTTCTGGGTTTCCGGCAACGCCTTAAGAATACGGTACTAGAGCTTAGAGTTGTTTCCTTGCTGATTTGGATCTCCGCTTCCTTCGCGGCTTCCTAGAGTCTTCGAGCATGCGCGCGTAATTTCTCTTGATCACCCGGTAACTCCAGAAGGGTGCCGTCGCACGCAGATTTCCATTCGATAGCGATCTCATCGCCGATCCGGTGTCCACCCGGATGATTGTATCTAAACGCGAGGCAAATGTGAAATCACGCGATAGCGACAATTTGTGGATACGCCCGATACAATCGGGTCATTGCTGTGGCCTCAATGAGAATTAAGAGCCTTCAAAGAAAGAAAGATTGCGGTATTCTATAGCTAAAACAAATACCTTGAAAAAATGCTGCGGTCAATTTATAAGATTATCGCGTTCAATCTAACTTTTCACGTTAATATAAAAAAAATGTGCAAAAACTTTGAAAAGTATATATAAAATAAAGTAGAAGAGAATTAATATTGAATGTATGAAAATGCGGTCAAGGTGTACACGGAAAGAAAAATGTAGCTGCCGTAGTTAAAAACTACATGAGGCAACTAAATTTCAGTTGTAAAATATGGACGGCTAATATTTAGCTGTGATAGCTAAATATCTTGCTACTATTGTATTAGGCGCGACAGCAAACGGTTCGCTGTGGTTTAGAAATTTATAGTTATGGCGCCGAAATATTTTTAACAAACCACGATTAGCTACGGTAGCCAAAATGTTTCAATAAGATTTCAAATTTTCATCGATCTCAGCTTGCTACATTTATTAAATATGCTTTCACAACGTTGCGACCTTTGGTTTAGGTCCTTATCAAGTGAGATCTTGTTACAGAGTGAAACGTTGTGGCCAGCTGAGGTCGATTAAAATTTGAAATTTTATTATTATTAATACTGACAGTTTGAAGAAAGGCACCGTTGAAGATGTTTTATTTTCAGTGTAGTAATAGAGGAAAGTTCTCTATCATGAGATAGACTCCTAATATGAGATAACGAAAGTTTCTGCTAAATTAATAGGCGTCATCTGTTGGTTCTACCATGAATTTATTGTCCTTGGAGTGAAATTTGTTTTGTGAAAAATTCATCGTTTAGATCAATTGTTGCGAGAAAAGCTTCGTGATTGAATTTGAATATTGAAAACCTGCTATCTCGTATTAGAAGCCTATCTCATAATAGGGGACTTTCTTCTATTATTCAATCTCTTGACCAATTAAATTATAGATTATACGAAATTAAGATTTTTATGACGCGTCCTCCTCTATGTTAATTTATCACTTCAATTTCTATAAGACATCGTTTTATATCCAACTTATTATTTGATATTGCGTATTGACGTTGTGATTTGGCATGCAAATCGATTGCGCAGAACGTTGTTCCGCGTTGTGTGTTGATAACAGACACAATGGGGAATCGCGCACATTCGCGCTTGTAACATTCATTAGATACCTTCTCTATTATCGCGACGAGAAGCGATAATAGTTTCGAGACACTACGCGGGATCTTATTACTTTCGTCGAAAGCTGAAAGGTCCCAACTATACGGAATGTTAGTTCGCCTTTAGTAACCAGATCGCTTTTATCGCGTCGAAACACCTGCTTACGGTATTTTTCGCGTTCGAAAGCCGGTTATTTCGTAGACAGACGACACCGCGACTAGAAACACGCGTGTGGCATTTGTCAAAACAATGCGACAAACGATTCGTCGAAGATATCGTGGCTGAGATGTTAATTTAAGGTGGCACCTGCACGAGGGAGCAGTTAGTATGATTTTTATAAATTCATATGACTTTTTTCATAAAAAATATCACTTAATGCATTGATATATATATATGCTGGGTTATATATGCACATTTAAAAACATATTTAAAAATATGTGACATTGTCAAGTCTCAAAGAGCTGCCAAATTTCCTAAAAATTGTACCTTTTGACTTTACTAATAAGTATTTGCTCGCAGAGATCGGTGACCTCGTATACTTAATAGCACAATTGAATCCTTGTGACATTTATTATGTTCATCTTGTTTTTTGTTAAGATCTATTTTTCTGTAAAATAATATTAATCCTCAAACTACTTCCGCGAGCGATCGGTCGATAAGCTCTATCCCAGTGAATGCCAAGTAATAGTTACATAATATCAATATTATGATTTCCTACGACAATGTAAATGTAATATAACATGGGTGTTATATTACATTTATCTTGTTGAGTAGGAAATTATGATATTGATGTTATGCGAGTGTTACTTGGTGTTTATTGGAATGTTGAAAAATACTTAAAAATTGTTCCTTTATTTTATTTCATCGGCGACCAGGTCTGAAATTTCGCGTACTGATAAAATTTACAGCTACAACATATTAAATTTTAATTTTTTCTACTTTTGGTCGGTTTATGCAGGAGCCACCTTGAAATACGTGCGCAAATCTTTGACGTTACACGCGGAATGCCAAAATCTACGCGCGATCAACGTGAAAGCCGCGCACATTTGACGGTAAAAATCGCGTGTCGATCGCGCGAATTGCATAATACTTGCTTTGCGTTTCGTGGCCGAGGGACGGTTCGATTGACGTCTCGCGAGCCGCAGGGATTAAAATGCGTTCCGACTTTTACACGACCCTTCCCCGATTCGTGCCCGATATTTTCGTCTTCTGTACGTGGCTGCCTCCGCATGTGGCGCCTGTATACATAATAAATACACACATACGTATGCACCTAAGCGGCGCCGTGGTTTCACGAGCGGCTGACCACAAGCCACTTCGTCTTTTCCCATTTTCTCGGCCCTACCGCTTTAGGTAGAATACACCCGAATAAACGCATAACACGCACGTAAAGACGAGAGTGATGGATCACGACCTGTCGCATGCGTGAAATTTGTATTATAAAAAGTCGCCTTCTTTATTTTCAGAATTTTGGTATAAACAACAGTGGGCTTTTCCTCAAAGAATCTTAGGATTCAATAGGAATTCATAGAAAATATAATGTAGGCTTTACGTTTTCTTCTTGTTGCGTATCAATAATTTTTTAAAGCCACGGAATTGCTAATTTTACAATTATCTTCTAAGTAACAAATATGTCAGTGTGGACGTCGCCAAATACAATTTCTTTACCTGTTATTCTTTAAAAATTGACAATCGTACTTGACGAAGTTGAAATTGCTCGAGGGCGGTTCTGAGAAAATTGTTACAGATTTCTCCCTTAGGCTTTATAAGCAATTGGAAGTAATTGGAAAACTTAATTTCACAAAACTGCCTGTACGTACGTTTCATTGTGCCGCGACTCGGACGTGAATCGATAGGACAGGGAAAAGGGAAAATTATGCTCTATTCGGTAACTTACAAGTGTTTGCTCAACAGGCGGTGGCAGGGAACATCGTTGTGAAGGCAGGAATACAATATTGACGTGTACCCGGTTACGGGCCTAACATCGCGATCAATCCTTTGATGTAGGGAACTATGCTACACGTGGCTGCGAAATTAGCGAACGTAGGCAACTAGATTTACGGACGTTCGCCATGGTTAGAAATATTAGGTTCTCCGTTTGCCGTCAATTTATCGATCGAATTATCCTTTGCGCCGATTGACACCAATACCTGCTGCTCTAACAAACAGGACATCCCGCGGTTAACCGCGCAAGAACGAGTTCATTCGTTATTTATTTGCGTTTAAGAATATTTGTGGGTATCCATAAATAATGTAACCGTAATATTGAGTATGTGATAAGCAGAATATATAGCGCATTAATTAATTATATAACGTTTATTATCTCTTCAATATGTATTTTATATTAATTTACCCCACAAATATCTCTCTTGCGTGAATTGATTAAACGTAATTAATTCAACGTATTTAAATATACACAGCGATTTTAGAGTGGGGGAATTTTATGCCCGGGGGGGGGGGGGCAGTTTTGTTTCAACGCGATACAAGCGTAAACGTTTGTAAGATTTGCTCTGCAGTACGAATTCCCTTTTACTTTCGAATTCTCTGCTGGCGCAATTATCGACCCCGTCAACTTTTATGGGGGCGAAAACCGACTGACAAAACTTGGACCCGAGAAACTTCCCCGGAGGTAATTAAGAATTTTTCTTTGCTCGTTAAGAGTTGGACGTAGGGGCAATCTAGGGGCACCGGTGTTTTCACGTGTCTCGAGCGTGCGCGCGCTCGGGAGGAAGGAAGGCTCACCCCCTAAATCGGGTTTCCAGGCAATCATAATGGATTTTACCCGGGAGATTCGGCACACTAATTAGTGTCTCGGTCGCTCTATCTCGAGCAGCGCGCGGCGTTCTTCTCGGATGCGTCTCGGATGCTGCGACATGGCGCGTCTAATGATCCGGGAAACATTCGACATCGAATCGCGCGCGACAACGTACGCCCCGTCGTTTCATCGCGCATGAATAGCGCCATTTGAGGCAACGAGTTTACTTACGCTGTTCATTTAATGCGCCCACGAATAATTCAACGCCAACGGATTGCGGATTTTCCGTCATTTCCGTCGCGTTGTCAATATACATTTGCCGAAATATATTACCGCGAGGCTATTTATACATCGAAATATTCAGGCTGTTCCTGCTGGCGCAGTTTTCGGAACGTTTTCGGAAATAAAATGACGCGGAAGAATAAATAGAACGTCTGAATCTGCGCGCTTTATTTCGCACGAGATGAATTACGTTTGAATTAATCTGGAATCAATATTTTTCTCTCTCTCATTTTATATTCCGATGTATCCATAACAAAAATCTGAAACGAAAGCGCTAAAAACACTGCGAATCTTTTTATTTTGACAAGAATCGAAGGGAGGAACACTGCACCCTCGGAAAGGATTTCTGTTACGGAGACAAAAAAATATTCTCGACGCATTTATATTTCTCACAACCTCATTTAGTATAAAAATAAGACAATATCAAAATAAAATCAATAATTCTTACTCTTCTCTATGAAATTAAAAAAGATTGACTTACTATATTGAGACAAGAGTAACTTAATATATTCTTGCGTTTAGAATAAAATTTTCCCTCCATCTTACAACGCACGAAGTTGGCACCACGATATTCGACAAAAGACGATACATACTATTATTTTATTCTAGATTTTAGAATTTTTCATTTAAGATTAAAATATTCCTTTCTCTATAAAAAATATGATTGGCGCTATATCGATCCTATTTTATGATACATTCAAGTATAATAGCATTGGATCCGGAAATTTTTTCTGTGGGCGTATGGTTACTGTCTTAATATAAATGATTATTTTTACTCATTTCGAATTTGACTGCCGTATTGCCGAGAGAGAATATTTACGTCGCTAATGTAACATATATTAACAATTAGGTCGTATAATACGACACAACTGGCTACAGGAAGTTTCCTGTAGCCAGTTGTGTCGGATTATTCGACCTAATTGTTAACTAATTACTGGTGATTCAATATTCCCAAATTTTGTCCGTAATATATATTGTTTAACATCTTCGTCGAACGCCTTGATTTCTCGGAAGAAAATAAGCGCCATTGTCACCTCGGCATTTCCGATTGTACGCTCGCAAGACGCCCCTGTTGCATCTGACCCGGTCTCACACTGTTGCTCTCTTCTGGTGCAAAACGCGTGCGCGAGGCGGCCAATGGATTTGCGCTGCATCACGAAGTAACGTCTGTTCAGGTTACCATGATATATTCCCAGGCCATCAGATGAATGAAAAAGCACCGCTTTGAAATTTTCGCATCCGTCGCCGTTATTGTCAGCACTTGCTGTGTGTTCGTTCGCGATGCAAAGGGTATCAAAAGTTCCGCGCTATTATCCACGTCTCTCGAGACATCGATCTCTATCAATCGAAATTTTATGGAACGCTGTATCTTCCAGCGACGTCCTTTAACGTGCGATATTAAACATTGCGTCATTACAGACTCACAGATTCAAATTTTCTTAAAGTTTTTAAACTCGCTGAAAAAAAATGTTCGCAATCAATCGAAATTTTATGGAACGCTGTATCTTCCGGTGACGTCATTTAACGTGCGATATTAAACATTGCGTCATTACAGATTCACAGATTCAAATTTTCTTAAAGTTTTTAAACTCACTGAAAAAAAAATGTTCGCTATCAATCGAAATTTTATGGAACGCTGTTTCTTCCGGTGACGTCATTTAACGTGCGATATTAAACATTGCGTCATTACAGATTCACCGATTCAAATTTTCTTAAAGTTTTTAAACTCACTAAAAAAATATGTTCGCTATCAATCGAAATTTTATGGAACGCTGTATCTTCTGGTGGACGTCTTCAATTTCATAGCCAATAAATACATTTAACAAAGTCTGTCCAAGTTGATAAATTGTACAGTTATACGTTGTCGACAAATTTTTTAGGCGCTTTGATTGACTTGCATAATATAGAATATTTCTAGACGCAAAGAGCACATTTTAGAGGACTCTTATCTTCCTTCGAATTCTTCTTAAAGTTCTTCTCGAAAAATAGATTAGGTACTTAGGGACAGGAATTTCGATCTTGCTTTGTTAAGCGCTCTTTGTCTATAATCGCTTGCAGAGAGCATTGCCGTTCGACGATTTTTGTTGTGGCGGAATCGAGTTTGAACCGATCGTTTTAGAATACGTCGCGCAGTACACGGGTTCAAATCCAAATCTATTCGCACCACGTCACGTCAACCGATGACGGCTTTGATGAAAATCGGGAATAAAAATCGCATCGAAGCGCGACATTGAAGCTTTCATTTCACGCACGCCGAAGGGGGAGGAGAGAATGCGAGGGACAATAGAGCGAGGGAGTTTTCTCTATGCAGATTGGTATATGTTTAATAAAATAGCGCAAATAAAATATCGGAAAAACAAAAATCGTCTCGGGGCGGCGAACGGGCACGAATATATCGGCACCAACGTTGACGCCATTCGCGCTGCCGGCGGATCGGTCCGGACTTTTTGCCGAGCTCCGTCATGAAACAAAGCTGAAACGAGCATCAATGGCAATTTTTACGGGTACGCGACTTTATAAGCCATTCGTGCGAGCCGCGTGTGCCGGGGAACGTAAACGTAAACGTGATTTCGCGGATTCGGATTTAAGACGCGGCAGTAAAATGGCGCGACGTATCTTCATTTAAAAATACAATTCTGAAAATAAACGGGAGAACAAATGTAAAACTTTTGTTACGCATAACAAGCGTTAATGTATGAATTTATTATCACCTCTGCTCCAGTGACGAATTGAAAACGACATTGATATCTTTGTCATTTCGGTTTTACGCGCGATAATTGCATCGCGGCGAGAGTGTGCGCAGATAATTATCACTTATATTAATTACCACTGGAGCGGTAACTGAAGCAGCAATTGTAATTTCGCATCGTTACGCGCGTTGTTATTTTGTTCTTTATATACTTAATGTTTTATCGCGTATTCTCTCGCTCTCTCGGTAATGTTTCAAAATTATTAAGAAAACACAGTTACCCGCCCCCCGTTCTACGGTCCTCTTATCGAATATAATACTTAGATCCCCGTTTTTCCCTCTGGCACGGATTAAACTCGTTACCTTTCCCCGAGTTGGTTTTTCCTGCCGGCATAATTTATTGCGATTGAATAGTCTTCTCTCGCGTTATAGAAATACATAACGTCGAGAGGGAGAAAAGTGATCAGCGATAACCTGAGAAAACGTACTGCCGCTGTATTTGAACGCACACTCGAGTATTGATCTCTTTATATAAAAAACAATCTGGAGAATCTCGGCTCCTCCTTCGTCTGAAACAACAGTTTCGTTTATCCTATTCAAATGTTATCGAATGTATCAAAGGTTCTCGAAGACGTCGTGTATGTGCGCGTAAAATTACTTTCAATCTTTTAATTAACACCGGCCCGAGGGATTTCAATCCTCATTGCTTATGCAGTGACGGCGAGGCGAGCGAGTGTCGTGATAATATCACGTGAAAATGGGTCTTTGTTCGTGTAAGGATAACGTTTTGCGAGGTGCGTCAGGTGCTATGCCCGCGAGAGAACCTGTGGCACACAGAAGGTCGGTCGACCGAACTGAGGGGTAAGGATGAGGACGAAGGGAGCGAGCGTGCGAGCGAGGTAGCCGCCGCCGGCGGCGGGCTCGATGATGCAGCCTAGGCAGAAAGACAGGGAGAGAGAGCAGGGGTGGCTATATATAGCAGCGCGCCCCGGGCATCGATCGTCGAACCTGGGAGTCCGGATTCGGCACTGTTCACTCGCTCAGCCCCGACGCCTCAGCCCGCGAACGCGCGAGAGTACTTCCGGCGCTCCGTATACTACGTGTTATCACGACGCTCGATCGAAAGTATTGTTGGGCGGCTTCGATTTTTTTTTCCCCCCCATTCAAATTTCGCACCCGTGCACGCGCTCGCGCACAAATGTGCATACACTAATGTGCATACACATTTCTGTATTGCTACGCAACGTGTCTGCACCGGTGAAAAATATCACAACCGCGAGATTACAGCTTTTTAAAAGGGCCCCTTTTCCCTTTCACGCAACGGACAGTGCAAAATATTAAATAAATGTAAAAATTACGTACGAGCGGCGCTCACGGGTATAATGCTTTTTTCCAGGAATATTATTAATTAAATGGCAGTGGAGATGAACGAAAACGTACAGCATTAAATTGAGAGAATAAACGTTGTAGAGTTTTTTTTTTACCGACCTCGCGCCGATTCTTCCCCCGTTGTCGGTGAAGATTCGATTGTCTGATGATAATTTTCGATGGCAAATACGTAGCTCTGGCTTTAAGTTGAAAACGCCAGACATTGCAAGCGTTGCCTCTCACAGTAGTAGCAGTCCGCGAGTAGTCAGACGCCGTGCTGGCTGAATCGAGGCTGGCTTGTCGAGAATGATGCACTTAACATCAAACACGGAACAATTTCATGAGCTTCGTATATCGCGAAACTCTCGTGGCACACACACACGCGCGCGCACAGGATATTAATTAAAAACATGCCGCGGCTCCCTTACTCCACAGCATCCTTCGTTTATTTATTGCGTGTAGCCTTCGTTGGAATGTATCTAGTATGAGTAATGGCGCGCTCTATAAAAGGTTTCTACGATATGAATATGAATTAATCACCGCACTTAATGGCGGTAACGCCGGTCGAAATGTATTTTTTAATACAAAATTATATATAACGATATCAAATCAAGAAACGATGTTAATAGCTAGGATCTTGAACGATTAATAAGGGCAATGTGGGCCGTCGCCTGATCGAAGGTGATCAATTGTATATCAGTAAGTTATAGTGTAATATATATTTAAAGATTGGTGTAACAATATGTAGGTAACTGTCGGCACGATGGAAGTTGAACACACAAATGACCAGCCCTTCTATACTTTTTTTCGGACGTGCGTACACGATTTCTCGCATATAAATCCGTTATAACGACGTTTTTTTTTAACTACTTAGACTAATTGATTTATCTACGTGCGTAGACCGAAACGTTCAACCTGTACCACATTGTTACCAATCTTTTAATATATATTACACTATAACTTACTGATATTACAATTTATCACCTTCGATCAGGTGACGGCTCACCCTTGCCCTTATTAATCGTTCAATATCCTAACTGGTAACGTCGTTTTTTTACTTTATATTGTTTTTTTTGGAGCCTTGTTTCTTATTTATTAATTCTATATAACGGATGTGAAGTCGAGATTCAAAAGAAATATACATTTTCAGAAAGTTGATCGGGATGATAATGAAAACGCGGCTAGGCGAGCGGAATGTTAGGGAGATTATGCAAATGTAATGAAATAAGCGGCAAGCAGAGGCCTGAATACAAGCACGGTTTTATCGAGATTTTCTGTTTCCCGTGCGTGACAGAATCTACCTTCGCTGTCACGTGCCGTTTATTAAAATTCCATCTGAGTGCCTTTGTGCAGCTTTTTGAAACATCGTCAAACGCTTTATTCCGTACGAGAGGGAGGACTTGGAATTTCGAAAGCGAATATAAAGCCTTGCCACTTACAACCAGTATTTCGGCCGGATGCTAAGAATTACCGAATGATTTTAATTTAGCTCGGCACTTTATCACTACATTTCGATTCCTAAATTTTCTCCGTATAATTAAAAGAGAATATTTCATTCAGCTCTGAAACATTGAAATATTTCTTTGATCTGCACGAGTACTCCGTTCTAAATATTCATTAGCGTTTAATTAAAATGCCAATTTCGCTGAACTCTCGGATCATTTCCTCAACGCAAACGCGCCGCGATTTGTTGTAGTCCGAAATATTTATTGTGGTTAGAATTAACTGTATCAAAAAATTAATTAACTTGCTTTAAAATATTGAGCATGACAGTTTTTACGATTTAACTCTCCGAGAAAGACTCGCTATTTGCACGAGAGATTTACACGAGTTTCATGCATTTCGCGACGTGATTTTGTTTCCAGGTTGCCTTTTAATATTTCTACTGAATAACAAATCATTTCTAATTTCGTTAAAATATCAAGTTATCCGAGCTTTTGTAAAAGTGATTTCTTAGTAAAGAAAAATATTCCTAAATTGGCAAATGAATCTCGTGGTTAGGCCATGAGTCAGTTTCGGTTAATACGATCACATTTGCGCTTATTTTTCTTTTCTTATTTACAACGCAGGTTTTACCCGTGCAGTAGGAACGAAGAAATGCGAGAGAATCCCGCGGGCTTATTACTCGTGCAGTACGTCTGGACGGTATAGCACAGTACAGATTGCTTCCAGCAATTGGGTTTTACCGCGAACTTGCGACTTGTTGCACTTGCGGGGGATACAGCCGTATGGATGCTGCGGCGTCCGTAGCTATCGATGTCGCGCATCTGTTGCATGAGCTGCAAATTAATATCGACGTACACTGAATCTCATTCCACAATCGTACAATACTGATTCCGAAAATTAATTACGGTAGAAAATCTTAATAAACTACCGAGATTCCGATACTTTTCAATTATAAATTTACTAGATCTATCTCTCTGTTATTCACTTTTCATAACTCAAGTGATTTTTACTGTACAGTTGAAGTTATAGTTCGAGAAAAGTTTCTAATAATAAATGCAACGCTTGTTCCGTTAAATGTATACGCCACGCCGCATCGTGCTTTGAATCGTTGATTTAAAACGGGCGTTAAACAATTAAGGCCCGATTTCACCAACGTCGCTTAACTTTAAACTCAGTTTAATTTGTTCTTTGTCTCTTTCCAGCTGTTAAGCCTGATATACAATGTGCTGTTTGCGTCTAGAAACATTCTATTTTGTAGCCAACGGGTACGTTTAAAAAATTCGCGCAAGTTGACAAATTGTACATTATACATCGTATGCTGTCGACAAATTTCCGAAGCGTTTCGACTTGCTTGTATAAAACAGAATGTTTCGAGACGCAAAGAGCACGTTGTAGATCAGGCTTTACTTTCGAAAGAGACAAAGAACGAATTAAGCTAAGCTTGAAGTTAAACAACGTTTGCGAAACCAGGCCTAAATGCTTACCGGTATTTGGTGCTCGGCGCCCCTCGCCCCTTTGTGTAGCGTGTCGCGTAAGCAAGATCGCCGCGATGTCATTCGCGTGACGAAGTTCGGAGCGGACGGACAGTGACGAAGAGCCGCGTAGCAAAGCTCGAGCGAACAGGTACGTGGTGATGTGAACTGCTTCGCATTATTATACATCCAGACGATCAGAAGAGTCCTTGACACAACAGAAACGAAACGTGATCGTTCTTAATAAATAGAAGTTGTCGGTCCGCGTGGCTAATTAACATTTACAATCAGTTATCCTACGCGTGTCGAAACAGTGGCTATCCATTACGGAGAAAAATTGCTCGCGGTTCATTCATTTACACAAAAAAATCGAGCGGGAGTTAAGAATCGTGTCTCGTTTGGGAATTATGCAATTTACTTCGTTAAATGTATCGCGAAGCTCGGAGCGAACGGACTACTGTGACGAGAGTTCCGTAGCACAGCTCGAGCGAACAGGTGGTGATGTGAACTGCTTTGCATTAGACTTTGAGACGGACAGAAGAGTACTAGAAGCGTGATCGTTCTCATTCAATTGCAGGTCCGCGTGGCTACTTAACTTTTACGATTAGTTATCCTACACGGACAAAAAAATATCTTAATCCAAAAAAATATAGTATTACCTTACGCAAGAAAATTATTCATTAGGTGGCCCCTAATAGCTTATTAACTTAAACTAAAAAGTAATAAACAAATTAAAACATGCATTTCTTTAATTTAAGTTTTCATTAAATATCACACAGTAGATAATTTTTAATAAAAAAAATTGTACCTTAATTCTATAAAATGTTTCTTAAGATACAAGTTTTACAGCGAAGGAAATATATTTCTCATTTGACAAAAACAATGATTTCATTAAATAAATAGTATTCTCTATCTCGTGAAATTTTTAGTTGAATGTAGAAACTGTAAGGATTTCAATTAATTTACTTAATATAATACACAGATTTACTTGAAATTTGGTATTTTTCTTTGAACAGAATAAATATTTATAAAAAAAAATAATTTTAAGTAAATCTATTTACTTAGTTTAAAAAATCTTTTTGTCAGTGTACGCGTGTCGAAACAGTGGCTATTCATTACAGAGAAAAATTTCTCGCGATTTATTCATTTACACCAAAAATCGAGCGGGAATTAAGAACCGTTTGTGAATTATGCAATTTACTTCGTTAAACGTATCGCGAGGCTCGGAGCGAATGGACTGCGACGAGAGTTGCGTAGAGCACAACTCGAGCGAACAGGTGGTGATGTGAACTGCTTTGCATTATACTTTGAGACGATCCAAAGGGTACTAGAAGCGTGATAGTTCTCATTAAATTGTAGGTCCGCGTGGCTATTTAACTTTCACGATTAGTTCTCCTACGCGATTTATTCATTTATACAAAGAAATCGAACGGCAGTTAAGGAATTATAGTTCGTCTCGTTTGTGAATTATGCGAGGATTACTTTGTTAAATGTACCGCGCTTTGAATCGTCCGTCGGTTAAAAATGGGCGTTAACAATTAAATGCTTACCGGTATTCGGCGCTCGGTGCCTCTCGCTCCTTTGTGTAGCGTGTCGCGTAAACAAGGTCGCCGCGATGTCATTCGCGCGGCGAAGCTCGGAGCGAACGGACAGTGACGAGAGCCGCGTAGCAAAGCTCGAGCGAACAGATCGTGACGTGAATTGCTTCGCATTATTATATACTTCGAGACGATCAGAAGAGTACTAGAAGCGAAACAAGATTCTCAATAAATAGAAGCTGTCGGTCCGCGTGGCTAATTAACTTTTACGATCAGTTATCCTACGCGTGTCGAAACAGTGGCTATCCATTACGGAGAAATATTTCTCGCGGTTCATTCATTGGCACGAAAAAAATGGAACGGGAGTTAAGAATTCGCGTCTCGTTTGTGAATTGTGCAAGGTTTACTTCGTTAAATGTATCGCGTTTTGAATCGTTTGCTCATTTCAACGAGAGATGCTCCTGTACTTAATTTTCGAATTGAGAGCGCGAAATTATACGCTGGATCGACGATTGAAGTGAACGGGGAGACGTGAGATATGGACATCCGTATGGCAAGGGTTAATTTGAATTTGCACGAACTTGAAGATTCAGCGTGGGTGTACTTTGTAGTGAGCCAAATATCCCGCGGTGACGACGACTCGATAGTGTTTTCGGTAGCAGTGTTGTGTGTGTGTGTGTGCGCGCGCGCGCGGTCACTTTGCTGCTCTACGCTCGTGCCGTGGATTATCGTATTACTTTTCGAAATGTGATCGCGATAAGTGTAGATGAGTGGCGTGCACGCGATCGTATTTTCGCGAGTGAGTGCGACGTGAGTGTGAAGAAACAAAGAAAAACGGAAGAACGGAGGAGGAGATCTGGAAAGGCGTCGGGTAGCAGCACGGCAGCTATGCGGTGAGAAATTTTGTTCTGCTTTTTTTTCTGTTACTTGCAGATAATGTTTATTATTGTTTTATATGTATACTACGATTATTTCGGACATTACTACCAACTATTTCACTGTATCCACGCTTTACGGCGTAATGTAGCTTACGTTACAAGCTACAACGCTAGTTTTATGTCAGAAATTTTATTCTAGTTTCTAATTATTTATCAAAGTATACGCTATGAAGTGCGATTATTTTGTATACGCCAATTGACAAGCACATGATTTGTTTTCTCACAAATAGTGGTAAAAATACAATAATTACAACATATTAAAAATGCGTTAATAGAAAAATGGGGTACTGGAATTAGTAATTGTATGTCCGTAATGTATTATTAATATAAATATAAGATGCCTTCTAATCAAAATTAAAAGCAAAATTAAATAATGAAAGTGGCGAAAGTAATTAAAATAGTATCGATTGGCACGTTAATAGCCGTGGCATTATTACGAAACATCTTCGTGTGTCTTTGAAACAAGGATCAATATAGGCTCTGTCAAGACAGTTTGCCGCAATATTGCTTGCTGTGCTCATAATTGCGGCCGCGGTTATATGCCGTTTAGCCTAATTAGTAAGAACATGTCGATGCTTTAGATCGGGGAAATGCCGGGATGCGCCGAGCTTTCAGCGTATACACGCGTACGCATACATATACGCCGTTCGACTCCATTAGGTTCAAATGAATTTAGGTACGGACGTTTTAGCGCGACACACGCGCGCGCATAGCCGTTGCTTTAGCCTCACGAAGATTTACGTACAAAATGTACGCGGAACCTTTCAAAGTGCCATCGCGGTCCGCTTGTTTTTCAAACGGTTTGCTTGTTTTAAGAAACTTCCGCTCTCATCCAAAAGAGCAGAGTAAAATAAATCAAAATGTTCCCGCCGTACTTACTGTACGGTTTACTTTACTTTGGAGCATTGAACTTTTATCGTAGCCACCGGCAATATTTACCCTGGAGAAACATAATAACTATAATTATTATTTACTCGAGTGAAATCACTTAAATGAAAAAGTATTACGAGACACAGGGTAGTCTATCGTAATTAACTATTTATCTAGGATTATACGCTTTTATTTATTTCTAGGATTGTACGCCTATTGTGATATATTTTGGGGAGAAGAGGGAAGGGGACATAATTAACTATTTATTTCTACGATTATACGCTTAATATGGTATATTTTGGAGAGAAGAGGGAAGGGAACAATATACACCTCTAATCAATAGAGTTAAAGTAGGACTCTCAATAAAACTAAACAGCGCGCAAGAATCGGCCGATGCGAGACTGTGGCAAGTAGCCTATACTTGTATCTATTAAAATGTGAATTCATATACCGTTTCTTTCCACATTTCTCCCGCGCGCCGGTTACTTCTCGGACATTACGCAGTTTTCTTGCGGGTGGAGTTATTATCGTCAGCAAATTTGCATATTCAAATCGACAAACGACCTGTAATTATATTTTAAATGCTACATTTAGCGCTCAATACCCCCCCCCCCCCTTCACCGTACTGTAAGAAAAACATTTCTAATCATAATTCTTTTATTGCGTATTCGAGAATGTTAGTTTATCGGGTATTTCACTTTATTTTACACTCATCGGATTGTGTTGTACAAATATCACGGAGATATAACTATTGTAAACTATATTATGCTTTTGGATGAGACAGAAACTAAATTATAGAATTAACATATATTAGAAGGAAGCCCTCAATGGACGAAGAAATTACGTGATAATTCTTGTCCTCGATGTTGTTCAGAAACTCATTCGTGATATATCCTTATCTTTCTCGGGGGGCAAGCAATCTATTGTCCAAAAGTCCCCTTCTCTTTCATTGGGAGTGCCCTGCTTCACTTCACGAAGAGAGGAAGGCGATGTTAATTACGATGTGACGCTTCTGGAAAAAGATTCTTGCTTACCGATTTCTCTCTCTCTTTCGCCCCTTTCTCTCTCAGAAAGAGAGAGAGAAAGAGAGAGAGAGACATCAATTGAAATATTACCGTAATGCGTACTCGTCGTACGTACTATTTTTTTCTCGGCAAAATCTCTTGTGCAAGTGGATCTTTCACTTGCAGAGCAAAACGTGTTTGTCGTTTTTCAAGCTCTACAGAATGATATTGTAAAAATATTATCCCAGCTACTTCACTTTTTATTCTTGTCTTTCTCGTGTGAAAAAATATACAATATAGAAAATTATTATTGTGTATCTACAATGAAATTATCTTTAGAATAATTGTTGTTAGTTTCAAGAGTTTTCTGGAATTGTTATTGCTATTCAATTAACACTTTTACACGGAAGAAGGCTTTCGTTTGAGTCTAAATTCCTGCGGCTAGAAAATTGCGCCTAAAAAGTACTAATTATAAAATTGTCTATTTTCCGTTAATATTATATACTTTTTGGTCTTTCGAAGTATATCCTTCGGGTTGAAGCGTGCATCTGCATTAGCAACTGATTGATTCGGTGGTAAGACGTTATCGTGAGAAATTGCGAAATCACGTTTTGGAAAGGCGGATTATTTCAATACGCCTCGTATTATCTGCGTATATAGTTGGAAATCACGTATATCTGTATATGTGTGTGTACATATAACGATACGCGCGGAAGTCATGGGTCGGGTTTCTGTGCTAAGAAGATTGCGGTTCTGGTGTCAGATTAATTAAATTAATTCGTGCAACTAGGGCTCTAACGAGGTCGCGTTCGTTGCCATAATACATTGCAATTACCTTGTGGAAAATTCAACCGCACGTTCGAATTTTATTTACTACACCCACCTGGCATTCGCACACATTTATACACTGCGCAAGGTGGAGTGAATTATTTTGAGAAATTGGAATTATGTTAACAGGGAACCTCGCTCTAAGGTAATTCCGATTAATGCGAGATTAATTAAAAATTATTTTTCTCTCGTAATTTTAAAATTAGTATGGAAATAAGGGGGAATATTGCTTTCGCCGGCAATTTTAAAATTAATCTAATATCGCTCGCATCAATTTGGAATGTTTGTCGATGCTAGATTGCATCGTCTGAAATAGTTGAGTTTTCCCTGCCCGGGAACCTCACTGTTCGCAAATTATATTTTCAGACGCACTTCTCGTGTAGCCACAATTACGCTTCGGATCATTACAGCGCGCGTTTTAACGGGAGATGTCTTTGTCCCACAAAGTAGCCGGATACTTTTAAACAGCCTTAGCGATACCCCTTTGGTCCTTTGTGCGCGGAAACTGTATACATTTCCTGCACGAAGGTACAACATATCCTGATCTTTGAAGCTATCATGTAGCTCGGCTACGGGAACACGTCTTGCTCATCACACGCTCGATAAAGTGGCCATCGGAATCTCGGTAAATTCAAAAGCGCGCGTCACGCTCGTTCCGCAAGAATCCCGAAAGCGACCGCGGTGATCCTCGAGAGTTGCCTCCGCGCCGAGAAGTTCCCTCCGCGAAAGAAATTAGCGGAAATTAATTAATCTCGCGGTCACGCCGTTTCCGATTTTATGATTTATGTCTCGCCGTTTCCATTTACGCCGATAAAAAGTGAATCAGCATTAGAGCGAACCGATTTGCATTTAAATGGCGCACCGACACACATTGATCGAGCGAGCGCGTCGGACGTAAGTGGAACGTACGCCTACGTAAATTCGGTGGATTAAATTCTTCGCAAAATGGCACGCGATGAAGCCCGCGAATGTTTCGCGGAGATGTTTTGTATTGAAATAGACCTTCGCGGATTAAGCGAACCGTCGAGAGATAAACGGATAACGAAATCTCGTCTAGCTCTCGATCAAAAGCCGGTACGAATAATCCGAAAAATAAACGCACGATCAATTCATCATAAATTAATGGTTCATCTTCATTACACAAATAGATCGGTTAATTAATTGCGCGTTTAGGAACTTTTCCTCATCGTGAACATTTTATTTAATTCATCGTATTATTCACTAAAATTTATAAGTGGATTTTTTTCCCCCGATTATTTAGAGATACTTTTTTTACATCGATAAAACGCCGACCCTTCCGCCGTGTTGCTTTCTTTTCCCCGATGGAACGGTGTGTCCGCAGTGTCTTAGTACGAGGTAAACGCTCGCGACATTACGGACACCCTCCCGGGGAGGAAAATTCGATATACCGTTCTCCTCGGAAGGGTTGATTGGAACCCGAGGCTCTCAAGGGTGATTTTTCGCCGTTTCTTTCCGGACGGGTAGGAGCCTAAGATTGGAGGTTGAGATGACGATAGCGACGTTACGGACGACGTTGCCTTTGAGGGTACGTTTTGCTATCGATAACGCCGGCTTCGGTGTGCGTTGCTTATCGGAACCCCACCGGCGGCGATCAATATTTTATCAGTGTGCTCGCGGTCCGTGTACAGTCCCAATTACAATTTTGCATTATATCAATGTCATGTCCCGAGACACTCGCGTCATTTTAATATGATTTCAAATTGAAACTCTCATTGCATTTGAAAGCGGAAAAGAAGATACCGAGGAAGTTATTTTTAAAAGAGATAAGTTTTAGAACGAGGAAAAATTAAATAAAGCAAACATATATATCAATATTATAGTTAAAAGCAAATGGAGTTAAATAGCTTAGTCACACAAAGGAATTAAATTTTTTCATTCGTGCTTCTGAAAGTTTCTGAAGAATCGTAGTTTCTTTCGAGCTAACATAGCTTTCTGCTACGAAATAATAATTTGCGAGAGTATTGAAAAATATATCGTTCTTGATTCGAAGAAAACTTGAATTTCTTCCTCAAGCAGTTGTTTGTTTGCTAGATAATATTGCGTGTTAGAAGACTTATAAAGTCGAAATATCTTAACTCGATTATTCTGCTTGAGTGTCTACAGAGCGCGCGACAAAGAAAGTGCATAAAATTAATTTACCAGCACTTTAAGTGGATGATGTTGTTTCACCAGCCATTAACGCATTAAAGCACTAATGGTCGGTGATAAAAAAATCATCTCTCAGCTGTGTTTTAGATATACATCGTGTAGGTGGATATATCGATAAAATTCAGAATTCAACTAATCCACTTTGCGCTGAACTCATCATAGAAATGTCCGTCTCGATCAGACTTGCATGATGCAAAAACGAAGTCCGTATACTTCGGAGGTATTTATGTGCAGGAGCTAACGGATAATTACTATCGATTTCCCGGGCCGCGTTGTGTGTGCAAACCCCCGCGATGACCCCGCGGTCCACCTGTTGCTAGGCGCGGACTGTTGGCTTGTTACCTTTTACGATACTTTGTGTTGCATCGAGAATCGAGATCGATACAACCGATGAACTCGCGTGGAATAGAGGAAATAAATTTAATGGCCGAGGTTTTATTATTGACGAGAAAGCGTGCACGCAACAATTACGAAAGAGAATGAATGTTGTACCGGAGATAAGATTTGTTGCGGTTTACAGAGCCGTGATAGAGCAAAGAAGCGCATCTCGTATAAAAGAGAGACAAGTTAAAATAAATTCTAAGCGGTACATTTTTCATTAGAATTATAAATATTTTATCCGACAAAATCGCCGGGAGATTACGCCCTTTTGAAAGTTTCCTCTTTCTTTCCACTTTTTGAAATCTTTTCTACCTCTAGCATATTACTAGTCGTATATACCATATATTATATATCTGGAGTAAAAACAATTTAATATAGATATCTTTCATTTTGAAGGAGATATTAATTTAAAAAAGAATGGTCAGTTGCATTTTGAGAAGAACAGAAAGAAAGATAAGAGATAAAGATCAGTGGACACATTTTCATGGGCAGGATACTTTTACCGTCAGCAGTTTGCTCGTCTGAATCACCCAAAGAATCTTCGTTAACGATATCGCCTTAATGAGAGCTGGCCTGAGCGAATTCTGTAATATTCAGAGCCACGAAACGCCGGTCGTTAACGACAACGGTTCCGTCGAGAACTGGCGGATATTCTATTTGCGTCTTTACGTGTCTTTTACCAAATTATGCCATCCATTTATTTTTCAATTCTTATTTAACCAATTTCCGTATTCGCTTGCCATCCGTTATCTGTTTGCGTCTGAAATTAGTTAGCATCTTTCATAATGCAAGACAAGCAGACAACAAAATGAAGGGATATAATCGGTTAAGATTTATTATTCCAACCTTACTGCAAGCTGCGAGGTGACTCGGAAATTAAAAAAAAATTTATCTTATATATTTTATGAGAAAAACGGAACTAAAAAATTAAGTTTAAAGATTAAACTTCCATACCTGTTATTACCACGAAGTGGCAGAAGTGACATCCGCTTTCGTATGCCACTTGTTGTTGTACTCATCGTTGACTCGAGTCGTTAACTTTACATGTACCTCTGTCGATCTCTATCTCCATAATGCAATCACAATTACAGCGCCCTATCGTTCTCTTTTATCGCGCAGTCCAGCCGATGTGTGAGCCTTTCTCAATACGCGACTTGTGCAATTACATGAATTATTGTACCTTTCCCGATCGTAGTGATATTCCGACCTCTAATTTCTGCAAGTCGTTGCTGCTCGCAGAATTTTTTATGAGCCCCTTTTACCGCGCAGATATGTTGACGTTAATCGTGAATTCTCCCGATAAAAGACACTATGAGGTAGGACACGTACTCGTATATACGTAAAACGGACACTCGTACGTCATGTTGCATTTACCCGCTCGACGAGATATTCTAAAAGACCTCCGCGAATTTTTAATATTCGCTAGATATTAACCCATATATTTTTAGCAAATATTATTCAATTTAAAACTTATTTAATTAAACATTAATTGCGCACAATATGTATATAATTATAGAAATTATATATGTATTTATATTACGTGTAATTTATGTAATTGAATTTATACGGGTGCTGAGAAAAGGGTATAAAAAAGATTTTAAGGGGATTTAACATGCCTAAGAATAAGTCGAAAAGTCTTAAGAAACATGAGTCCGCAGATGATTCGTTTTTGAAGCATTTTCATTTCTTCTAATTGTGTAAACTTTTATTATTTTTATCTTTTCTTTTAAACGGGCTATTTGCCGAGGTTATTGTCTTTTATTCATGAAAAAGTATTCACACGAATTAAGTAAATCAAGTTATTATTGCAAATATCTAAAAAAACTGTTCATTTGTTAATAACTGTAGACCTATGCTTGTCAAGACTTTTAGACTTAGTTTCGGACACACTAAATCCTCTTAAAATAGTTTGCCCTTTTCTCCAGCCCTGCGTATGCATGTACACATATATTTAATTATATATAAATTTATTTATTTACGTATATTTTATGTAAATATATATCTCAAGATTTTTAAGGGCGAATAGGTCGTCATCTCTTTCTCTCTCTCTCTCTCTCTCTCTCTCTCTCTCTTTCTCTTTTATTTGAGTTAATTATCTGTCGTCGGAAGACATCCGTGTGCATTGTTAAATCGTGCATTGAAGTTATGGAGTTATATATCAATATCGCGTGTTGCGCGGGGTATATGGAACGCGTATGGAGCACGTACTCGAGCGACTCATCAGATACAGCGATGACGACGACTACTGTCATTACACTTTATCGTTGCCGGATTGCCAATATCAGGATTGCAGTAGTATATTACGCATGTAAATCCGGTCTTCGACTGAGGCGGAAAGTGCGGACGCGTTTTAAATTTACGAGCAGATATTGCGCGACTGCAGTCGCTGTCCTGAAAATTGTCTCCGCCAACGGCGATCGAATGCCACGTAGCGAAAAGTGGAAAATATTATGCCGCACAGGAATAAAGCAATTTTGTTATCAGGCTGCCGTGGGCGTAATATTAACGGATGTTATTATTTGAACAAAAGTATTGCCGTGAATAAAGCAAATGTGATATGTGAAACAATTAAATCAATTATATTTACGTCAGTACAAGTAATCACAATCTTTTATGCGGTTGATACAAATGAATTGGAGTAAATTTTCTAGACAAACATCAATTTTTCGTCCATATGACAATTAATTTAATCTCGAAGCACGGCAGTTTTGTATTTTGAAAGTAAAATAGCGCGATAATTTAATTTTGCTCGTCCAAAATATTAACGGATTCATACCTTGAGAGCATAAAGCGAAGTCGTTTATTAAAAATTTTTCATAAATAATACGTACAATAAATGTGAACTTTAATATATGTATATATATATATAAAGCATTTTTTGCTTATACATTACCTTTTTTTTATTTTAAGACCAGCAGCTTTATATTACTCTCCTGATATAAATCCGTCGTTTTCGTTAGAACACGTAAATTGCATTTAGACGATGGAATTTTTCCATAGGGAAAAATCGCCATTGGAGAAAAGGGGGAAAAATGGAGATTCTTTTCGCCGTGAGTATGACGCGGACCGTCTGATTTAGCTGGAGGGTAAGCAAGTTTCGAGGGTTTACAATTTTACTTGTGGGAAGAACGACGTGTCCTCCTCCTCCTCCTCCTCCTCCGAGAGAGAGAGAGAGAGAGAACACTCCACGTTATAAAGAGGTCGAATATGTTCTATATCTGTATTGGGTAGATGCGCTCTCCGGGCAGTTCGCGAATTACGATGTTCCCGATGAATATCGTGTGTTTGCAGTCGTAACAGCGGCGCTCGCGTGTTGAACGCAACTCGAGTTCGCGAATAAAGTTACAGAGCACACAAAGTTGCTCGCCCCCTTCGCGCCGTAGAGAGACGCGGGAACTAGACCACTTCTGCGCTCCTTATCTCGCTAATCGCTAACCACCCCGTGTAACACGTTCCCAATAATACTTGGCGGCGCATTGTGCGGTTCGATATTAACGTAAGTGGAGGAGATCCGCCGCGAGATACATAAATCTGCCATTTAACGCGAGACGTAAGCGACGAATTAATATTGCTGCGTGATACTATCGACGAGGGTGAGCTTCCTTTTCACATACGAACATTTCAATGTTTTATCTGCGCGCGTTCGACTTTTCCTTTTGGAGGTATATCAATTATTCAGTTAGGTAGGACAGATATCGAAGATTATATTACGGCTATAATGTTACTCTTCGTGAAACTTTTAAATAGCATTCGCTAAATAACGCAAGATAACGCACTTTATCATTGGACTATATACCTATATAATTATTGGAAGTTTGTCAGAGGTCAGAGCGTAATTTTGTAAAATGTTAATGATAATTGTAGCGATTATAATAAAAGCGAGAAGAATGTCTCTTTTTCTCATTTTATTATTAACGTTAACGTCAACGTGTACGTCACGTCGCGCAAGTTTTACTCGGCATTTACCCATTTATCCAGGCTTCCTCGTCCCTCGTAATACTAAAAATAGCTTTAATTTTAATTAAACCTCGTGCTCCTAATCCTCTGTGTTTAAGTATCTCCAGGAGATATTAATAATATGCTTCTAAGATTCTAAGATTAAATGTTCCGCGTGTAATGTTCTTTTCTGTAAATAACCGCGTGTAGGGGAGACCGGGGCTCGTTGGCAGATTTCACAATTTCGGCATTTGACTGTTTAAACAATTAATTGTCATTGTTAAACTGTACTAATGTAATAGAACCTTTCTCTACATTTTCATGCTCAAAAGCATTCTGTTTATTACATAGTTTCTTTGTAGTAAATAAAATACGAACACACTGCGTTGTAGCCAGCTTACCCCGATAGTGGGGTAAATTGACATATATCGTGGTGTAAGTTGGCTATACAATTAAGTCTATGTCAAATTAATAAAAGCGTAATAGAAATTAAAGGTATGCACTTCTTGATGAAGCAAATAAACGATAAATGGTTATATCCGTAATAATAATCGACTAGCTACATGTATTAATTCATACACATTTTAAAGAGGTATATTCGAGGTAGAAGGTTACTTACAGTTTCTTTGTGCCTGTTGTTCAATAATTCACGGTATTTACGTACGTCACATGCGCGCAGTAACGGTAAGTGACGCAAGTGACACTAAGATTGCCAACGTACCCCATCTCTACATATGATTGCTCTCAGTCATTTTATAACAACCAATTATTGTGGTCATTGAAAATAATATATCGTATAGTAGCTAAAACTTGACTTTTAACTAATAATAACGTCATTTAGATTCACTTCTCAAATTGAAGGACACATTACTTTTTCAAGAACACATTAATTTTTCAATGCTCGAAAATTTACTCGACACCTCGTGAATCAGATTTTTCTCGTTTTCTATCGTAATACTTATTTGAATTATATAAAACGCAGGGAAAAGTATCTATGTTATAAAAGAGATATTTGACGATAACTTTTGTATTGTTTTTCTCGCCATAAATACATAAACGGAACGTAATGCTAACTTGCCCTCTTGTGACAACGAGCCCCGGTCTCCCCTACTCCCTGGGATGAACAGGTGTGCATAAATGTAATATACTACTTACATATTGATAGCCTGAAAAGCTTATTTTGTAGTATATTATTTAATATGATTTGTGAATCGTGAATTATTATTTAATGTAATTCCACGAGAAACACATAATAATTGCACACTGCATTAATTATTTCGTAATCTTTAACACGCATATATAATACACGTATAATCCTAAATCTTCTTAAAATAGATTAAGCAGACCCCCCGAGCATTCAAATTAAACTTTTATCATAAAATATTTCGCTTGACTTTTGTAATTTATTCGCGCCTGTAATTCAAGAGAGCTTTTTATTCTTCTTTTAACGTGTCGTTTGTTTTAAGAAAGATGGAATACAAATTTGCGAATAACTCTCTGCTGGAGTCCTGTCTTATAACTTAAGACGTTGTACAGACAAGTAAACCGGCAAATCTTTCTTAACTCTAAAAGGTCGAGACACGTTTAATTAGGATTCATTCACTCAAATATTTATGAGGAGCGTGTCACGTCCTCTTTCTTCGAGACGAGACGAGATCCTTACGTAGCAAGGAGATCGATTAATGCAAGTGACGCGTAAACGTGCAGAGGGCGGCTCGTAATTATTGCCGACTAACGTGGGCGTTGTGCATCATTGCACGTTAATCGATGATCACACGCCGCGTTAAACGACGCCCGCTATAATTAGCAGCTCAGGTGGTCACTGATCTTTCGTGCCGTAGTTTACGATTACCATTTCTCGGCTTATCGCATCTAATTATTTTCAGGGGCGCGTTTGAATCGCACTCAAATTCGCGGCGAGAGTCAAAGTATCGATAAAAGGACGTATACGAGACATTACAATGCCTTATTAATTTATTTTCGGATCGTCGTGTTATTAAATCGAGTATAACAGTATACGGTAATTTATGCTAGTCACATATTTGACGGCGGGATCCGTTGACTGTATAGTAGATAAATCGTGTCTGCTATCGAATAGATATGAAATTAATATCATAGTACATTTCATTTGAATAGGTTCATCCGTCGGTTTGAAGAGGTTATTAATTAAATTTTGAATCATTATACCTCTCTATCTGATCTAGAAAACAATTTGCTTCAATTTCCTTTAATAGAGATTTAATTTGATGAAAACATTCGATATCAATAATTAAATAGACATTTTTTATGGAACTCTGTCGCTCAGTTTTCATTATTTTTCTTAAGGAAAAATCTACCTTTTCTTCTGTATATTTATGGTCAATAGACGATCCATACACGATATTGTAATATATCATCTATTAGTGCATTTAATTGCCAATATGTTGCAAGTACATTTAATATGCAATTTGATTATTATTGAATTTTGAACGGAATTTATGGCTTCACCGATATGTACATTTACACTATGTTGCAACAAGCATAATTGAATAACTGTTTCGTATTTCCGAATGCTCCATTTGCCTAAACTACAACGAAGTAATTTCGGCTTTCATCAATTGTTTCCTTTGTAATTACATATATATAATATGTATTATGTATTTCTCTTCTAATTAAATGTTTTTAAAATTTTCCTTCGTTTACGATTATGGAAATACGCTCCTGAAAGATCCTTGCCGGCGGAATCTTGCATTAGGAAATTCGAACAAACCACCTCTGTGATAAATGAACCAAAGTATGACAAAAAGAAAATTTCACGGAGCAGCTTGCGGAAAACGGAAAAATTGTAACGTTTTATTTTCTTTTACTTATCGCTGATAACGTTCGAAAGAGTTAAATATATATCTTTTCGAGTGAACGCAATTGGAAGAAGAGTACTTTGGGAGGAAAAGCATCTTTTCGATTTATCGATAAAAAAGTGAGTAAGAAATATAGTTATTAAACTGGACGAAATCGAGTTGTCTTGCAAAATATAAAGTTTTCTCGATTAAACCTATTTAAAATGTAAAACATTCAAAGTATTTTAAGAAATACTCGTGGTTTCTTACCAAATATAAATAGAAATTCGTTAATGTTACTTATAATAGATCTAAATCGTCACAAATGAATATATTGTTTATTTAATTTCTAACGAAATCTGTTTTAGAAATTTTTATCACGATTGAACTTTGTAAGTTGTAAGATTGATTTAATTTATGATATCCGCGTAAATTACATATTTGTAGTTGCTTTAAAGCTGAGCTGGAGTTTGTAGAAAGTTAAAATATGCCTGTCAAAATTCAGATCTCTCGCGAAAACAACGCAGTTACATATTTTCCGAATAATTAAAATTCTTTTGAATATCACCGTTATTTAAATATTCGTTCCGCGTTCTGGCGACGAAACAGCAATTAACGTGGCGTGGCAATTACGGGCCGGCGACCGATATGTCGCGACGTTAAATCCCGACGGCATTTCTTCCGTATTATTTCCACACTTTTTCGTGCAGGTATTTCCAGGCAATGAAACGCGCGAGACGGAGTAGCGGAAAGGGAGGGCGGAGTTTTGCCACCCCTGCCTATTTCTTATGCGAATTACGTTTTTACGGACGATCCAGTCGAGCGTGTAAATTCCATGCCGAACGTTTAGCACCCCCGCGCATTCTAGGGAAGCTGCAATCGATAACCAATATACTTGTTGCGCTTCGGGGGTTGCTCGTTGGAAAATATGAGATGTGCGCTCGTCCGCGCGTTCGTGCATTTTTATGAGAAATCTTAGTAATAATGTCGGAAGGCAAACGTTACCCGTTTATACGGCAAGATATTCGACGGCAAATCAAAATCTTTAGACGCGCCTATCATTAAGATATTTTTCTATGAAGCTTCGCGCTTATCCGCGCACATAAATGTGTCCTATAAAAACAACATAATACGTGCAAACATAGTAGACCGGAAAATATATCCTATTACTATACTAGAAAATATATTCTATTAGTACAAAGTTTCATCAACTGGTGTTTTTTTCGTCATTGTGTGTTGCAACATTATTGCACGATAGGAAGATTGGTATCTCTTTGTTCCTCTTTCCAGGGTCCATTTTAACTCAGTAGTTCGATTAATTACGTTGCATTTCCTTGACGGATCTCTTGCAAATCCTTCGCGTCGCAGAGCTTCGAAATATCGCGGAAATGCATTTCTCGTCGCTTTCTGGTACTTATTCTGCCTTTCAATCTTCATAACAAGAAAGAAGTTGGCAATGAGAGAAAAAAGGAAAGACAGATTGAACTTTCCTCGTTCCCAGCGTATGTTGTAAGAAGATACACCCTGTGTTGTAGGAGGATAGTAGAGGCTCGGGGTGCAATTATCTCGGGAAAGAGTTTGTTTTGAATTACAAAAGGAAACGATTTAATGGAATTAAATGATTGCCTCGCTGACCCGCGCGAATTATCGCTTCTGTAGTACGATAACCGTTTGGGACGTCGCCGCGCTAAATTTACAGTCTGCAACTCGGAACAATTACCCGTTTATTGAACGATATTCTCGAGACGAATTAGATTTCTTGTCTCTCGACGTTTGGAATTTTTATGCGATCTTAATAATATATGTATAGTGCAAGAGTTTACGGACTTATACGCATCTTTCTTTTCTTTCTTTTTTGCACGTATATCATTTCAGACAACCTACAATTTAGTCAGATTTTAGGATCAAGTTCTATGTATAGCTATACATATTTATCCTATTTCTCGAAATATATTTTATTTTAAATTTACTTTACACGATCTATAATTGGATGCAGTTATGCAATGAAGAATTAAGCGCTATTTCCGTGAGTTTTAGTTCTGTATTGCCAAGTGGCCATCAAAGCCTATAATGTATTATGCAGAAATGATTCAACGTTAATTTTTATAAAAAACACACATATAAAATTATATTATACTTATTCCATACATACGGGATTATATTTGAAGAGAATTATAGTTCTGTCATTATATGTATTTGAGGTAACGCTGGCGCGGAATTTTACTTCTATATATTTTGCGAAATTTGCTCGAGCGGAAAAGTAAGATTTTGAAATCGGTTCTGCACTGCATCCAATTTACGTCAAATTGTAGGATGCAATTCTAAATAACATAATCGTATCGCAATGTGATATAAAAAATATGCGAGAGATCAAATAGGTGTCATATACGATTTATAAAATTATAAATGAAACTTTATCCTGAAATCTTACGAAATATGTGTCATATACGATTTATAAAATTATACAAGAAACTTTATCCTGAAATCTTACGAGTTAGACCGTCTAAAGGAAATATAGTTCAACTTAATTATTTTGGAATTTAATAAACTTGTCATAATCTTCATATATTTTTATATTTGAAACTAACACTATAATGAAATGAGAGTCACTCTAAATCGGCGTAACACATGAAATTCGTACTTTATTTCTTGTCTTCGAGGTAGAGATAAAATTAGCATTTATAATCATGACGCAGCTTATTCTTTCGTGAATTACATGGCGTTTTATCGCGCCGTGTATTTTCAGCGATATGCATTTCTTGTTCGCGGTGCGAAAGAAATTATGTCGATGCAAAGAAACCGTGCTTTCTTTATTTCTAATAGCGACAAATCGCGGGTGTTTCGTGGGTGAGTATCGCACGGACTTTCGTCCGATCGTGTGTCTTTTTTTTAACCGCGCGCAGCCGGTATTTCCGCGTCTTAAAAAATTAATGCCGTCCATTTTCTCCCAGGGACTGAATTTATCGGCCAACTCGCCGTCACCTCGGCGGCTGCAATCGTCGTTGTTGTTCGCCGAATGCAATTACGCGATCGATGTTTTTCTCCCGCGAGCAAACATCGCGAATTGTTCGGCGGTAACAATGCTTTATTATGCATTTATGCGGTAACATCACTGAATAAATGCAGGGTATGTTTGAAATAGACGGCAGCATTTTAACAGCGCGCTCTTTGAAAACGGAAGTGGAAGAGATTCCAAATCTACGTGTCTATCTTTATTAACTTTTGATTTATTCATCGCGGACGAACACGGTGAGGTAGAAAAAAAACTGGAAAAACGCATCTTCGCCCAACTATTTTAGCATAAAGAAATATTGTGCAAAAAATATTGCCGTAATTGTGATCGCCTTTATTTCGTATATTAAACTATCAGTTTTAGCGTCGCGTTCGCAGTTTATGAGACACGGTGAAATAAATGGCGCCATATACCATGGCGTGCTGCGTCGCACACCCGATGAGCCATAAAACATAAATACAATTATTATCGGTTGAATAATATATCGATTCCATTTTAAGCGGCACTGTAAAACGTCTTTCTCACTCTCGCGAAATAGTCGTATGCGCGTGCCACTTTTGATACTTTGCGTTGAATGCACATTTTACATTCTTCTGGAAATAGCATTTGATACTCGCTCCCGTTTATTTTATTTTATCAGCGAATTTTTTTTTCCTGAACGTATCGAGACGATGCATCATCGTTTTCGGCTCTATTTCCATTTTTTTTCCGTTTTTTTCGGGCTTCGGTTACGTTTTCGAGAAGTCATCAAACGCCAGCGAGTGTAACGTGAGAAACAAAAGGACGTCACAAACGCCTATGGCCACGGTCTGGGTATTTAAAAAAAAAAAGTGAAATTGGGAAGTTTGCACGATATTTTCACCGACCGTTCGTACGGTATCTCGTAATTTTGAGTGCCGTATCACATATGCGATATTTCGGGGACGGGATTTGGGAAACCGCATTGTTACGCGGGCATGTGCGCGAGGACATGTCCGTGTGCGCTCGCACACTTTTCCGCGTGGAAGCAACAGGGTGTCGGTAGATCTCTGCCGCATTCGGAATATCTCGGAAAATGTGTACCGGGTGACCAAACAATTCAATCCCAGTTGGATTATCTCGTTCACGGTATTTCAAGCACTAAATACTTGATTCGCTGGTGGACTTTTCATTGCCGTTTTTATGTTATCGCGTCTTGCCCTCTTCTTCGAACTGAAAGAAAATAATCAATTTTAAAAAGAAAGAGAAATTAGAATAATGATACGTTAATTTGGTTAAAAGGTCGCAAGAGTACGCCGTAAAACATATATGATCAAGAATAACTCGAAAATTGCTGGCTCTTAACGTAATTTCGGGGTGCGCGGGAAGATGTTCTTAAGTTAATTACAGTTTATACAAATCGCGAAAGGTCAAACACATCGGAGATGTAACAAGAAGTTGTCGAGTCTGTGATAAAGGAAGCTGCATTTTGCGCTGGCACGCATCGCCGAGTTTAAAATTAATGTTACGAGCTTAATGCAATTATTTCTTAATCTTCGGGAACGGTTGCAATTTCATGTGACACATAACTTCTTTAACTTGCGTCTCGAGATCGGGATCCGTAGTTATGAACGCGAATATTACACCGCGTTCTGTCTGAGCACTACTTATTTCCCAGTGTCTGTAAAGCGAGTCGTAATGAAATCCTATGCTACAGGGAAAGTCGTTGGCATCCGCGATCATACTCCGCGAGAAATATTGCACCGAGGTGAAAATAAAGGTGAAAAATTCTGTTTTACAATTCACATGAATGAATTCCGTGTCAAACAAAGTTTTTCGAATTTTCTAAAAACAACGTAACTTCTATTCCTGCGCGATTTCATCGTCGAGGAAATCGCAATTTTATCGCCGCCTCTGCTCGCTGCTCGTTTGCCGGCTACGTCTCTTTTTTCAATATCATAAAAATTCGCGAAATTATATACGATATCGTGTATATTATCGCATCACATCGATTAAAGTTAGAATATAATTACCATTCGCGGTCAATAAAACGCCTGATAAATAATACATAAGTGGAGAGAAAAGAGATAGCCTTTATGTAAATTTTACCTGATGCATTCCGACTTACAAATCGTTGATTTAAAAAACAAGAATATCTACATTTTCTTGCTTTAATCCATATTATCCGATTTTGCGAAGGGGATCTTGGTGGTTTTATCGGCGCCACGGCGTCGCACGTTAATTAATAAAGAGAGGTTTCTCGAGATTTCGCCGTTACAACGGTGTGAGCGTATATACGTGTTTATCCGAGCTCTATGCGGGGAGAGCGGATAGCAACTTCCGGAGCTCTTGATACGTGTGTGGCCGCACGTGGAAGTGCAACAGCTCGCCGGTAAATCTTCGTAATTTCCAGAATACGCGTCGGTCGGTCGGATACCGGGTGGCCACGCGAAATTGAGTTTGCTCTCTCACGGTAGATACTTCATTAATCTTCCTGGCCTACTCCCTTCAACCCCCTCTTCCAGCTTCCTTTTGTATCGCGCGGTACTGGGGAAACGTGAGACCACATTTTCTCATCGGCGATATCCCCCTAATGGAGCGCGTGATTTTCTCAGAGCTTCTTTTCGAACCAAATTTCAACATTGATACATTTTTAATGGCTAAGACCTCCTCCCTTGGACAAAATAGTTGGCAGATTTTTTTGCTCTCGCGGCCTCTTTCCTTTTCTTAATTAAGTCGCTCGTCGCAGGTAATTCTTTTACAGTAGATAAATTATTATTACGTATCTATCTCATTAAAAGAATTTCATGTACTCTTACTAATAATTCTCTTTCTCTCTTCTACCTCGTAACACTGTAACCCGTAATTGGATCGCGTTACGCAGTATGGGATTAAATGATATTTGTTACGAGATGAGAAAAATTGTGCTACAGCTTGTAATCGTGACAAATAGAACGCTTTTATTATGTCAGAATAATAAATGAAGTATCGTATTTGCCATTGTGTAACACAATGTAATTAATATTTCACGATAATTGGAGTAATCATTGATGGAATATCATTGACATGTTCTCTTCAATCTTTTAGAGAGACGTTTCTCACGGACTGCAACAAAATTCTCTTCTAATATCTTTTTCTCTAATTCACTTCTTCAGTTACGTAAACCGTATATTTCTTACTGTACACCCTGTATGAGACTAATCGTCTGGGCTGTAAGGATTTGATTCTCATCCGTTTCTGTAGTTAGAGATAAACCAACCTTCCACGTTTGCTAATTTCTAATCTGCGAGCCTGCCAACTCCATTCAAATTCATCGCAAATACAGGAATAGACGCAAATTCAAGGATTTCGATATTTCGTCATAGCTTCAATGTTAAGGAACGTACATTTAATATCTCTCACGCATCAAACCGAGCACATATAATTATGCGTCACATATACAATTCTCTGGAATAACTTTATTGCATATATTTTTCGAGCATTGAAGAAGCAGTAAATATTAATATAGACTAGATAATAAATTTTAGATACTTTACATATATAATACATACACTTTTACTTTGTAATTTAATTACACATTGTGTTTAACCGAGCAAAAATCCGATCGTGCATCGGGAGTTCAATCATAAAACTCCAGTTTTATATCCTCCAACGCTATATACTTTGTATATAGTTTTATATTCTCGAGTTATATTCTCTCATCGTATTAGTATAAAGTTTAGTGAACTCGTTCTCACATTTAATTTCATCGTAATAGTCGCTTAACAACAGCGTGCATTTAAGTATTACGTTGGTATTTCGAAATGATATGCAAATTTGTCGTGGCTCAGCCTTAGTAGCGTTTCTCTCCCCCCCCTCCCCCTCTCTCTTTCTCTCGTCGGAAACCAATTTGCGAAATTCTCCTACCAACGTGCTGCATCGAAGGACCGACGGCGGTGACGATGGCGGTGGACTTTAATCGGATTAGAAATCGCCAACTAAAAGTGACATATAATTCAACTCGCGCTACTTTCGCCCGTCGAGGGGATCGTCCGCGGGCAGCGCGAATTCATCGGTTGTACTTACAGCCGACATAAACCGCACGGTAACACGTATTTCCAGTCGACCGTTGGCTAATTACGTTTTGTTTTTCGATCCGCCCGCACGCTTGTCCCGCTTATCCGCGCGATCGTATTGCGATATCGTGTTGCGGAAATAAATTCGGAAACGCGGAAACGTGACGAACTGTTGATATTTTGATTTTATTTAATTCTCATATTTTATGTTTTATCAAACATCACTTATCTATTAACATCCATCATTAGTCTCCGTTATGTTGTTTCAGGAATTTACTCTCTTCATGCCGACGTTATTACGCAGAATATTATAATTTTCTGCAACTTTGTTAATATCTTTCGCGTTATGATTTAAAAAAAATATTATTTATTTTGGACGTGCCTGCAATTTTTTTTCTCGACTATGCAGACAGCCTGGAACGTCTTCACTATAAAAACGTGGCATTATAGAGTTGGCACTAGATTACCATCGTACTGTTATTTACGAGTTTCCGCGCGAAACTGGGTTTATACGCGCCCCTGCTTATGTGGCTATTCTGCGGTTTTATCGCGGCTCTTCTTTTACTTGCGAATTTAAAACACGTCGTACAGACATCATTTACGTTCCCCTTTGGCTTGGAATCGTGGACTGAACGTTGTTAAAACTATTCTCTCTTATTGGTCTTGCGCATTGATATACTTGGCGTCCGTTATTAAGACAATACGTTTTCATTCACGAGTTCCACGTTATGAAGTCGATTCCGCTTTACAAATGGAGCGCAATTAATATTTCTATCGATAATTAATTAGGTAGACGTTTTACGGCTACTTTTAACACCTCACATTGCAATATTCAATTTGGTAAAGTTGTTTCTTTCTCGTTTCCCTCTTTCCTCTTCCTTAAAAATGTTTATTAACGTGCAGCTGCAGCGCATAGAATTTCCTCTACATGGAAAATGTTGAAGATATTCAAGTGTACGCATTCATACACGCAAATAAACGCGCAGAATCCTGGCTATTAAAATCGCGACGTATTCACCGTGATATTCCAAGCCGGCTTGAAAGCACGACGGCGCACGTGACTGCGTAAATGGACTGATTCGCCATTTGGAGGCCGGCCACAACGCGACCGTAACTACTGCGCGAGTCTAGTGATCAATCCTACTCATATCGGATGGTTACTGCTTGTGCTCAATTCCTCAATTACTATAACGTTAATTATTGTGAAACAGACGTCTCAAATCTATATGTGTCGCGTTGCCGCGTTTATGTAAAGGCTATTATGATCAATTAACGTATTTAAAATTATCATCGCTTTCGAGTTATGCTTTATGCGCAAAATAATTAATTCGTCTGAGAGATATTTCGTCAACAAGTGACTTACGCTTCGAATCAACTTGAGATAGCTATAATCTACATACAAATAAAAGATAATGATA